>NC_080380.1:84146169-84425151 GCF_014773155.1 Arachis stenosperma | reverse complement strand
CATGGCACGGCTAGCTTCCCTCACCTTATTTGCCATCTATGTTACTCAGCTGGAGTATCATAGAGGGAGATGTCTCCATTGAAGAAGACAAGCCCATCACCAAGAAGAGGATGGAGCAAGCAAGAGAAGCCCCCACGGCCTCAAGAGATGCATGAGGGAGCTCATCATCACAATTCCTGAGATGCCTCAAGGAATGCACTTTCCTCCCAATAACTACTGGAGAACTCAAACCTCCTTAGAAGATCTGAGCCATAATGTGGAACAATTAAGGGTGGACATCATGAGCACTCCATCATTCTCCAAGAAATAAGAGAAGATGGATTCATTCCTTGTTCTTATTTTTTTTTGCTTTTCGGTTTTTAATGTTGTGTTTATCTATGTTTTGTGTCTTTATTTCATGATCATTAATATGTAACCATGCCTTAAAGCTATAAATAAAATCCATTAATCCTTCACCTCTCTTAAATGAAAAATGTTTTAATTCAAAAGAACAAGAAGTACATAAATTTCGAATTTATTATTGAATTTAATTTAATTATATTGATGTGGTGACAATACTTTTTGTTTTCTGAATGAATGATTGAACAGTGCATATGTCTTTTGATATTGTTGTTTATGAGTGTTAAAATTGTTGGCTCTTGAAGGAATGATGAACAAAGAGAAATGTTATTGAGGATCTGAAAAATCATGAAATTGATTCTTGAAGCAAGAAAAAGCAGTGAAAAAGAAAGCTTGTGAAAAAAAAATGGAGCTAAAAAGAGTATATAGAAAAAGAAGGAGTAGTAGAAAAAGCCAATAGCCCTTAAAACCAAAAGGCAAGGGTAAAAAGGATCCAAGGCTTTGAGCATCAATGGATAGGAGGCCTAAGGAAATTAAATCCAGGCCTAAGCGGCTAAATCAAGCTGTCCCTAACCATGTTGTGTCATGAAGGTCCAAGAGAAAAGCTTGAGACTAAGTGGTTAAAGTCGTGATCCAAGGCAAAAGAGTGTGCTTAAGAGCTCTGGACACCACTAACTGGGGACTTTAGCAAAGCTAAGTCACAATCTGAAAAGGTTCACCCAGCTATGTGTCTGTGGCATTTATGTATCCGGTGGTAATACTGGAAAACAAAGTGCTTAGGGCCACGGCCAAGACTCATAAGTAGCTGTGTTCAAGAATCAACATGTTTAACTAAGAAAGTCAATAACACTATCCCAAATTCTAAGTTCCCCAGAGACGCCAATCCCTCTAAACTACAAAGGAAAAAGTGAGATGCCAAAGCTGTTCAGAAGCAAAAAGCTACAAGTCCCGCTCATTTAATTATAATTAATATTCATTGATATTTCTGAATTTATAGTATATTCTCTTCTTTTTATCCTATTTGATTTTCAGTTGCTTGGGGACAAGCAACAATTTAAGTTTGGTGTTGTGATGAGCGGATAATTTATACGCTTTTTGGCATTGTTTTTAGGTAGTTTTTAGTAAGTTCAAGCTACTTTTAGGGATGTTTTCCTTAGTTTTTATGTTAAATTCACATTTCTGGACTTTACTATGAGTTTGTGTGTTTTTCTGTGATTTCAGGTAAATTCTGGCTGAAATTGAGGGATTTGAGCAAAACTCTGAAAAAGGCTGACAAAAGGACTGCTGATGCTGTTGGATTCTGACCTCCCTGCACTCGAAATGGATTTTCTGGAGCTACAGAACTCCAAAAGGCGCGCTCTCAACGGCGTTGGAAATTAGACATCCAGGGCTTTCCAGCAATATATAATAGTCCATACTTTATTCGGAAATTGACGACGTAACTTGGCGTTGAACGCCAAGTTCATGCTGCTGTCTGGAGTTAAACGCCAGAAAAACGTCATGATCCGGAGTTGAACGCCCAAAACACGTCATAACTTTTCAACTCCAAGAGAAGCCTCAGCTCGTGGATTGATCAAGCTCAGCCCAAACATACACCAAGTGGGCCCCGGAAGTGGATTTATGCATCAATTACTTACTCATGTAAACCCTAGGAGCTAGTTTATTATAAATAGAACATTTAACTAATGTATTGAAAATCTTTGGTCTCAGTTTTGTTTTATTCTTCATCCTAAGAGGCTATTGATCACGTTTTAGGGGGCTGGCCATTCGGCCATGCCTGAACCTTTTACTTATGTATTTTCAACAGTGGAGTTTCTGCACACCATAGATTAAGGGTGTGGAGCTCTGCTGTACCTCAAGTATTAATGCAGTTCTGTTTTCTTTTATTCAATTCTCTTTTATTTCTTATTCCAAGATATTCATTCGCACCCAAGAACATGATGAATGTGATGATTAGATAACCCTCATTATCATTCTCACTTATGAACGCGCGTGATTGACAACCACTTCCGTTCTACATGCAACAGAGCTTGAATGCGTATCTCTTAGATTCCCCAACAGAATCTTCGTGGTATAAGCTAGATAGATGGCGGCATTTATGAGGATCCAGAAAGTCTCACCTTGTCTGTGGTATTCCGAGTAGGATCCTGGGAATCCGGAAAGTCTAACCTTGTCTGTGGTATTTCGAGTAGGATTCCGGTAATGAATGACTGTGACGTGCTTCAAACTTGCAAGTGCTGGGCGTTAGTGACAGACGCAAAAGAATCAAGGGATTCTATTCCAGTAGGAGCAGAAACCAACCAGTGATTAGCCGTGCTGTGACAGAGTGCGTGAGCGTAGTTTTCACTGCGAGGATGGGATGTAGCCATCAACCATGGGTGATGCCTCCAGACGATTAGCCATGCGAGTGACAGCCGCAGAGGACCATTTTCCCGAGAGGATTGAAAGTAGCCACCGCTGATGGTGAACCCCTATACACAGCTTGCCATGGAAAGGAGTAAGAAGGATTGAGTTGAAGCAGTAGGAGAGCAGGCGTCCTTGAGCCATACAGTATCTCCATATGCTTATCTGAAATTCCCACCAATGAATCTGCATAAGTATTCTATCCCTTTTATTATTTCTTTTTATTATTTATTTTCGAACCCATAAATCAATATTCAATCTGCCTAACTGAGATTTACAAGGTGACCATAACTTGCTTCATACCAACAATCTCTGTGGGATCGACCCTTACTCGCGTAAGGTTTATTACTTGGACGACCCAGTACACTTGCTGGTTAGTTGAACGGAGTTGTGGATTCAACCAGTGCCATAATAGAAGCCTTCATCTCAAAATAGTTAGAACATGAATCACAATTTCGTCCACCAGCTACATCCCATCCTCTCAGTGAAAAAGGTCCAAATGCTTTGTCACGGCACGGCTAATCATCTATCGGTTCTCGATCATGTCGGAATAGAATCCGTTTATTCTTTTGCGTTTGTCATCACGCCCAACAATCACGAGTTTGAAGCTCGTCAGAGTCATTCAATCCTTGAATCCTACTCGGAATACCACAGACAAGGTTTAGACTTTTGACGTTAGAATTTTTGCTAGTAAAGAATTTTATAAAAATAGTCGCGTTGTAGATATAGATTCTAAACCAACAGAAATCCCTTCGTGCAAACGTTTTGGTTGTCACAAGTAACAAACCCCTTTAAAATTGATAACCGAGTATTTAAACCTCGGGTCGTCTTCTCAAGGAACTGCAGGGAAGTATGTTCTTATTATTGGTTATGGAGATTGTAAATTTGGGGGTTTCAAGAATGAGGAACAAGTAATTTGATGGCGAGTAAATTATATGGCAATTAAAATAAATAAATAACTGTAAAATAGACTTTTGGCAAGGTATGAGAAATTGGAAGTCCAGTCTTAATTATCCTTATCAATGATGATGAAAATTGCATCTTAATTCCACTTTGTTAACCCTTACTAAGGCAAAGGAAAGTCAAGGGATTAATTAGTCTGATCTTCGGATCCTATTTATTTCCGGAGAAAAGATTGGGATTATTGAAGAACAATTCAATTAGCAAAGATAACAATTATCAAGCATGTTGAGTTTGATAACTCCTGAGTTACTGATTTCTTAACCAAGACCAAAAAAAGGGGAAAAGTAAATCTACTAGAATAAAAATGCCTTCAGATAGGAAGCAACAGTAACATAAATAAAAGAAAGCAACAATAAACTGAAATACCTCAAATAACATTAATTCGAAAGAGTAATCTGTAACATAGAAGAATTCATAAACTAAATTGAGAAAACAAGTAATGAAAAAGGAATATTGAACCTGATAAAAAGATAATCCTCAAGCAAGTAAAATCCTAAATCTAAATCCTAATCCTAAAGAGAGAGGAGAGAACCTCTCTCCAACTAAACCTAAGTCATGGAAAGTGACTAAAATTCGGGGACTCCTTGAATGGATGCATTCCCACACTTCATAACCTCTGGTCTATGCCTTCTGGACTTGGATTTGGGCCAAAAAGGGCTTCAGAATTCGCTATGAGCATTTTCTGCAATTTCTGGTGCGTGGCTGGTGCACGAAATTGCAATCACACTTTTGCAATCCCGCACAACTAACCAGCAAGTGCACTAGGTCGTCCAAGTAATACCTTACGTGAGTAAGGGTCGATCCCACGGAGATTGTCGGCTTGAAGCAAGCTATGGTTATCTTGTAACTCTTAGTCAGGATATCAGAAATTATCAGGATTGATTGTGAAAAGCAAAAGAACATGAAATAAGTACTTGTTATGCAGTAATGGAGAATAGGTTGAGGTTTTGGAAATGCTCCATCTTCTGAATCTCTGCTTTTCTACTGTCTTCTTCATCAAACACGCAAGGCTCCTTCCATGGCAAGCTGTGTGTAGGGTTTCACCGTTGTCAGTGGCTACCTCCCATCCTCTCAGTGGAAATGTTCAACGCACCCTATCACGGTACGGCTATCCATCTGTCGGTTCTCAATCAGGCCGGAATAGAATCCAATGATTCTTTTGCGTCTGTCACTAACGCCCCGCCCTCAGGAGTTTGAAGCTCGTCACACTCATTCAATCATTGAATCCTACTCAGAAAACCACAGACAAGGTTTAGACCTTCCGGATTCTCTTGAATGCCGCCATCAGTTCTAGCTTATACCACGAAGATTCCGGTTAAAGAATCCAAGAGATATCTACTTAATCTAAGGTAGAACGGAGGTGGTTGTCAGGCACACGTTCATAGTTGAGAATGATGATGAGTGTCACGGATCATCACATTCATCCGGTTTAAGAACAAGTAATATCTTAGAATGGAAGCAAGCATGATCGAATGAGAAACAGTAGTAATTGCATTAATCCATCAAGACACAGCAGAGCTCCTCACCCCCAACCATGGGGTTTAGAGACTCATGCCGTGGAAGGTATACAAAGAAACGTGTAAAGTGTCATGAGGTACAGATACAATGTCAAAAGATCCTATTAATAGTAAACTAGTAACCTAGGGTGTACAGGAATGAGTAAATGACGTAAAAATCCACTCCTGGGTCCACTTAGTGTGTGCTTGGGCTGAGCAATGAAGAATTTTCGTGTAGAGACCTTTTCTGGAGTTAAACGCCAGTTTTTATGCCAGTTTGGGCGTTTAACTCCAAGTTTCATGCCAGTTCCAGCGTTAAACACTGGAAATTCTGAGGCTGATTTGCCACGCCGGTTTGGGCCATCAAATCTCGGGCAAAGTATGGACTATTAAACATTGCTGGAAAGCCCAGGATGTCTACTTTCCAATGCCGTTGAGAGCGCGCCAATTGGGCTTCTGTAGCTCCAGAAAATCCACTTCGAGTGCAGGGAGGTCAGAATCCAATAGCATCTGCAGTCCTTTTCAGTCTCTGAATCAGATTTTTGCTCAGGACCCTCAATTTCAGCCAGAAAATACCTGAAATCACAGAAAAACACACAAACTCATAGTAAAGTCCAGAAAAGTGAATTTTAACTAAAAACTAATAAAAATATACTAAAAACTAACTAGATCATACTAAAAACATACTAAAAACAATGCCAAAAAGCGTACAAATTATCCGCTCATCACAACACCAAACTTAAATTGTTGCTTGTCCCCAAGCAACTGAAAATCAAAATAGGATAAAAAGAAGAGAATATACTATAGACTCAAAAATATCAAGGAAACTTAGCTCCAATTAGATGAGCGGGACTAGTAGCTTTTTGCTTCTGGAACAGTTTTGGCATCTCACTTTATCCTTTGAAGTTCATAATGATTGGCATCTTTAGGAACTCAGAACTCAGATAGTGTTATTGATTCTCCTAGTTAAGTATAATGATTCTTGAACATAGCTAGTGTATGAGTCTTGGCTGTGGCCCAAAGCACTCTGTCTTCCAGTATTACCACCGGATACATACATGCCACAGACACATAATTGGGTGAACCTTTTCAGATTGTGACTCAGCTTTGCTAGAGTCCCCAATTAGAGGTGTCCAGGGTTCTTAAGCACACTCTTTTTGCCTTGGTTCACAACTTTATTTCTTTCTTTTTCTTTTTCTTCCCTCTTTTTTTTTCGAAATTTTTTTTTTGTATTCACTGCTTTTTCTTGCTTCAAGAATCTATTTGATGATTTTTCAGATCCTCAATAATAGTTCCCTTTTTCCCTCATTCTTTCAAGAGCCAACAATTTTAACATTCTTAAAACAACAAATTCAAAAGACATATGCACTGTTCAAGCATTCATTCAGAAAACAAAAAGTATTGTCACCACATCAAACTAATTCAACTAGTTTCAGAGATGAATTCGAAATCCTGTACTTCTTGTTCTTTTGTGATTAAAGCATTTTTCATTTAAGAGAGGTGATGGATTCATAGGACATTCATAGCTTTAAGGCATAGACACTAAGATACTAATGATCATGTAATAAGACACAAACATAGATAAACATAAGCATAAAAATTCGAAAAATAGAAAATAAAGAACAAGGAGATTAAAGAACGAGTCCACCTTAGTGATGGCGGCTTGTTCTTTCTCTTGAAGATCTTATGGAGTGCTTGAGCTCCTCAATGTCTCTTCCTTGCTTTTGTTGCTCCTCTCTCATGATTCTATGATCTTCTTTAATTTCATGGAGGAGGATGGAATGTTTTTGGTGCTCCACCCTTAGTTGTCCCATGTTGGAACTCAATTCTCCTAGGGAGGTGTTGATTTGCTCCCAATAGTTTTATGGAGAAAAGTGCATCCCTTGAGATGAACTTAGAAGGTTTGCCTTTCTTTTCCTCTTTCTAGAGGTTTCTCCGGCCTTAGGTGCCATAAATGGTTATGGAGAAACAAAAAGCAATGCTTTTACCACACCAAACTTAGAAGGTTTTCTCGTCCTCGAGCAAAAGAAGAAAGAAGAGAGAGAGTGGTGGTGTAGGTGGGGATCCTGTGGGGTCTACAGATCCTGAGGTGTCAAGGATAATTCATCCCTGCACCAAGTGATGAGCGAAAATGCTCCTACTACCAATCCTGGCGTTAAACGCCGGGCTGGTGCCCATTTCTGGCGTTTAACGCCAGCTTGGTGCCCATTACTGGCGTTTAACGCCAGTCTGGTGCCCCTTTCTGGCGTTAAACGCCCAGAATGGTGCCAGACTGGGCGTTAAACGCCCATTTGCTTCCCTTACTGGCGTTTAAACGCCAGCAAGGTTTTCCTCCAGGGTGAGCTGTTTTTCTTTCTGTTTTTCATTCTGTTTCTGCTTTTTCAATTGAATTTGTGACTTCCCATGATCATCAACCTATAGAAAACATAAAATAACAAAGGAAAATAATAAATATAACATTGGGTTGCCTCCCAACAAGCGCTTCTTTAATGTCAGTAGCTTGACAGTGGGCTCTCATGGAGCCTCACAGATGTTCAGAGCAATGTTGGAACCTCCCAACACCAAACTTAGAGTTTGAATGTGGGGGTTCAACACCAAACTTAGAAGTTGGTGGTGGCCTCCCAACACCAAACTTAAAGTTTGACTGTGGGGGCTCTGTTTGACTCTGTTTTGAGAGAAGCTCTTCATGCTTCCTCTCCATGGTTACAGAAGGAGAACCTTGAGTCTTATAGTTTGCATTGTCTGTAAGCCACGGAGTTTCCTGAATAGCAAATAATTGCTCATCCGGAAAGGCTTCAGAGATCTCAGTAGGAGGGAGAGATGCTCCTGCTACTGGTTCTATCCGGGACAGGTGATCAGCTACTTGATTCTCTGTCCCTTTTCTGTCTCTTATTTCTATATCAAACTCCTGCAGAAGCAACACCCATCTTATGAGCGTGGGTTTTGAATTCTGCTTTGTAAGTAGATATTTAAGAGCAGCATGGTCAGTGTACACAATCACTTTTGATCCTACTAAATAAGATCTGAACTTGTCAAGGGCATAAACCACTGCAAGTAACTCCTTTTCCGTGGTTGTGTAGTTCTTCTGTGCATCATTTAGAATACGGCTGCCGTAATAAATGACGTGCAGAAGCTTACCATGCCTTTGTCCTAAAACTGCACCAATGGCATGGTCACTGGCATCACACATTAGTTCAAATGGTAATGTCCAGTTTGGTGCAGAGATGACTGGTGCTGTGACCAGCTTAGCTTTCAGAGTCTCAAACGCCTGCAGACACTCATTATCAAAGATAAATGGAGTGTCAGCAGCTAGCTGATTACTCAGAGGTTTGGCAATTTTTGAAAAATCCTTTATAAACCTTCTGTAGAATCCTGCATGCCCCAGAAAGCTTCTGATTGCCTTAACATTGGCAGGTGGTGGTAATTTTTCAATTACCTCCACCTTAGCTTGATCCACCTCTATTCCTTTGTTCGAAATTTTATGCCCAAGGACAATTCCTTCAGTCACCATGAAGTGACATTTTTCCCAGTTTAAAACTAGGTTGGTCTCTTGGCATCTTTTCAGAACAAGTGCTAGATGGTTAAGGCAGGAGCTGAATGAGTCTCCAAATACTGAAAAGTCATCCATGAAGACTTCCAGAAATTTCTCTACCATATCTGAGAAGATAGAGAGCATGCACCTCTGAAAGGTTGCAGGTGCATTGCACAGACCAAAAGGCATCCTTCTGTAGGCAAATACTCCAGAAGGGCATGTAAATGCTGTTTTCTCTTGGTCCTGAGGATCTACTGCAATTTGGTTGTAACCTGAGTAGCCGTCCAAAAAGCAGTAGTATTCATGACCTGCTAGTCTCTCTAGCATCTGGTCTATGAATGGTAAAGGAAAATGATCCTTTCTGGTGACAGTACTGAGCCTTCTGTAATCAATACACATGCGCCACCCTGTAACTGTTTTTGTAGGAACCAGTTCATTCTTTTCATTATTAACCACTGTCATGCCTCCCTTCTTAGGGACAACGTGGACAGGGCTCACCCAGGGGCTATCAGAAATAGGATAAATAATCCCAGCCTCTAGTAACTTAGTGACCTCTTTCTGCACCACCTCCTTCATGGCTGGATTTAGCCGCCTTTATGGTTGAACCACTGGCTTAGCATCATCCTCCAATAGGATCTTGTGCATGCATCTTGTTGGGCTAATGCCCTTAAGATCACTTATGGACCACCCAAGAGCTGTCTTGTGTGTCCTTAGCACTTGAATTAGTGCTTCCTCTTCCTGTGGATTTAGAGCAGAGCTTATGATCACTGGAAAAGTGTCACCTTCCCCCAGAAATGCATATTTTAGGGATGGTGGTAGTGGCTTGAGCTCTGGTTTAGGAGGCTTATCTTCTTCCTGAGGAATTTTTAGAATTTCTTTTATTTCCTTTAGTTCCTCCAGATCAGGCTGAACATCTTTAAAGATGTCATCTAGCTCTGATTCAAGACTTTCAGTCATATTGACCTCCTCCACCAAAGAGTCAATAATATCAGTGCTCATGCAGTCATTTGATGTGTCTGGATGCTGCATAGCTTTGACAACATTCAACTTGAACTCATCCTCATTGACTCTCAGGGTTATTTCCCCTTTTTGTACATCAATGAGAGTTCGTCCAGTTGCTAGGAAAGGTCTTCCTAGAATGAGAGTTGCACTCTTGTGCTCCTCAATTTCCAGCACTACAAAGTCAGTTGGAAAGACAAATGGCCCAACCTTGACAATCATGTCCTCAATTATGCCTGATGGATATTTAATGGAACTATCAGCAAGTTGGAGGCATATCCGGGTTGGTTTGACTTCTTCAGTCAACCAAAGCTTTCTGATAGTGGATGCAGGTATTAAGTTGATGCTTGCTCCAAGATCACATAGGGCTGTCTTGGTGCAAGCGCCTTCTAATGTGCATGGTATCATAAAGCTTCCAGGATCTTGAAGCTTTTCTGGTAAGCTTTTCAGAATGACTGCACTGCATTCTTCAGTGAGAAACACTTTTTCAGTTTCTCTCCAATCCTTCTTATGACTTAAGATCTCTTTCATGAACTTAGCATAAGAAGGTATTTGCTCAAGTGCCTCTGCAAACGGAATCTTTATTTCAAGAGTCCTTAGATAGTCTGCAAAGCGGGCAAATTGCTTATCCTGTTCCGCTTGGCAGAGTTTTTGAGGATAAGGCATCTTGGCTTTATAGTCTTCAACCTTAGATGCTGCAGGTTTATTCCTTACAGAAGTGGTTGAGGAAGCCTTGTTAGAGGGATTACTGTCAGCACTCTCAGGTGTCTGATCCTCCCTTGGCGTCTGAACGCCAGGAATGGGTGAAGATTGGGCGTTAAACGCCAACTTCTCTCTCTTTTCTGGCGTTTGAACGCCAGAACTGGGCAGGGAATGGGCGTTTAACGCCAGCTTTCCCTCCCTTTCTGGCGTTTGAACGCCACTAGCATTCCTCTCTGGGCTCTTACTGTCCTCAGAGGGATTTTGAACAGTGGTTTGGTTATCCTTTGTTAATTGTTCCTTGTTTGACTTTTTACTCTTTGGAGTGATGTTGTTCAGTGTCTTCCCACTCCTCAGTTGAACTGCTTGACACTCTCCTGTTATCTGTTTAGATATCTGCTGTTTTGCTTGATTCAACTGCAGTTCCATGTTCTTGTTAGCAACTTTAGTTTCATGGAGCATTTCTTTAAATTCTGCTAACTGTTCTGTCATCAGGAGCAATTGTTGATTAAGCTCAATCATCTGTTCTTGAGGATTAGGATCAGTGACTACTGTCATGACTTCCTCTTTTGGAGAGCACTCATTGCTATAGTATAAATATTGGTTTCTAGCAACAGTGTCTATAAGCTCTTGAGCCTCTTCAATTGTCTTCCTCATGTGTATAGATCCACCAGCTGAGTGGTCTAAAGACATCTGAGCTTTTTCTGTAAGCCCATAGTAGAAGATGTCTAACTGTACCCACTCTGAAAACATTTCAGAGGGGCATTTTCTTAGCATACCTCTATACCTCTACCAGGCATTATAAAGGGATTCCTTATCCTCTTGTTTAAAGCCTTGGATGTCCAGCCTTAGCTGTGTCATCCTCTTTGGAGGGTAAAAATGATTCAGGAATTTGTCTGATAACTGTTTCCATGTCTTTATGCTTGCTGTAGGTTGGTTATTCAACCACCTTTTAGCTTGATCTTTTACAGCAAATGGAAACAGTAATAGTCTGTAGACATCCTGATCCACCTCTTTATCATGTACTGTGTCAGCAATTTGTAAGAACTGTGCCAGAAACTCAGTAGGTTCTTCCTGTGGAAGACCAGAATACTGGCAATTTTGCTGCACTATGAAAATGAGTTGAGGATTTAGCTCAAAGCTGCTTGCTTTGATGGGAAGTGTACAGATGCTACTCCCATATGCAGCTGTAATGGGGTTAGCATATGACCCCAGAGTCCTTCTGGACTGATCAACCCCACTTAGGTCCATAATGGATAAAGGGAAATGATATGGATTGCAAGTAGATAATTTTGTTTTTTTTTTTAATTATCCGAAAAAAATAAAATAAAATAAAATAAAGGTAAAATAAAAATTCGAAAATTAAAAGAAAATAAGATCAAAGCAAATTGAAAACTGAATCAATTAGTTGATTAAAAAGATTTTGAGATTAGCAATTAGAAAGATATGATTGAAAAAATTTTTATGAAAAAGATTTGATTTTTTTTTTGAAAAGAGGAAAGAGAAAAACAACAAAATGACACCAAACTTAAAATTTTTAGAAAATCAAACACAATTTTTCGAAAATTTTTAAGAGAAAAACACAAAGAGGACACCAAACTTAGAATTTTTACGGATCAAAAAGGGACTAAGGACATGCAAAATCGAAAATTAAAAGAAAAGCAAAAGCATGCAATTGACACCAAACTTAAAATATGAAACTAGACTCAACTAAAAGACTCTAAACCAATAAAAACAAAACAGTCCTAATCTAAGCAACAAGATAAGCCGTCAGTTGTCCAAACTCGAACAATCCCCGGCAACGGCGCCAAAAACTTGGTGCACAAAATTGCAATCACACTTTTGCAATCCCGCACAACTAACCAGCAAGTGCACTGGGTCGTCCAAGTAATACCTTACGTGAGTAAGGGTCGATCCCACGGAGATTGTCGGCTTGAAGCAAGCTATGGTGATCTTGTAACTCTTAGTCAGGATATCAGAAATTATCAGGATTGATTGTGAAAAGCAAAAGAACATGAAATAAGTACTTGTTATGCAGTAATGGAGAATAGGTTGAGATTTTGGAGATGCTCCATCTTCTGAATCTCTGCTTTCCTACTGTCTTCTTCATCAAACACGCAAGGCTCCTTCCATGGCAAGCTGTGTGTAGGGTTTCACCGTTGTCAGTGGCTACCTCCCATCCTCTCAGTGGAAATGTTCAACGCACCCTGTCACGGCACGGCTATCCATCTGTCGGTTCTCAATCAGGCCGGAATAGAATCCAATGATTCTTTTGTGTCTGTCACTAACGCCCCGCCCTCAGGAGTTTGAAGCTCGTCACAGTCATTCAATCATTGAATCCTACTCAGAATACCACAGACAAGGTTTAGACCTTCCGGATTCTCTTGAATGCTGCCATCAGTTCTAGCTTATACCACGAAGAGTCCGGTTAAAGAATCCAAGAGATATCTACTTAATCTAAGGTAGAACGGAGGTGGTTGTCAGGCACACATTCATAGTTGAGAATGATGATGAGTGTCACGGATCATCACATTCATCCGGTTTAAGAACAAGTAATATCTTAGAATGGAAGCAAGCATGATCGAATGAGAAATAGTAGTAATTGCATTAATCCATCAAGACACAGCAGAGCTCCTCACCCCCAACCATGGGGTTTAGAGACTCATGCCGTGGAAGGTATACAAAGAAACGTGTAAAGTGTCATGAGGTACAGATACAATGTCAAAAGATCCTATTAATAGTAAACTAGTAACCTAGGGTGTACAGGAATGAGTAAATGACGTAAAAATCCACTCCTGGGTCCACTTAGTGTGTGCTTGGGCTGAGCAATGAAGCATTTTCGTGTAGAGACCTTTTCTGGAGTTAAACGCCAGTTTTTATGCCAGTTTGGGCGTTTAACTCCAAGTTTCATGCCAGTTCCAGCGTTAAACGCTGGAAATTCTGAGGCTGATTTGCCACGCCGGTTTGGGCCATCAAATCTCGGGCAAAGTATAGACTATTAAACATTGCTGGAAAGCCTAGGATGTCTACTTTCCAATGCCGTTGAGAGCGCACCAATTGGGCTTCTGTAGCTCCAGAAAATCCACTTCGAGTGCAGGGAGGTCAGAATCCAACAACATCTGCAGTCCTTTTCAGTCTCTGAATCAGATTTTTGCTCAGGACCCTCAATTTCAGCCAGAAAATACCTGAAATCACAGAAAAACACACAAACTCATAGTAAAGTCCAGAAAAGTGAATTTTAACTAAAAACTAATAAAAATATACTAAAAACTAACTAGATCATACTAAAAACATACTAAAAACAATGCCAAAAAGCGTACAAATTATCTGCTCATCAGTGGCCTCTGTCACGCGTCCGCGTGGGTCACGCGGTCGCGTCAATTGGAGTTTTCCTTATCGCGTGGTCGCGTCAGTCATGCGGCCGCATCATAGGTGTTCTTCTTTAGGTGCGCGGTCGCGTCAGTCATGCGGTCGCGTCGCTGCTTCTTCGCTCTTGGCACGCGGTCGCGTCGTCCATGCGATCGCGTGGATGCCAGTTTCTCCAAAACTCCGTTTTACGCTTTCCTTCCATTTTTGTATGTTTCCTTTTCCATTCTTTAAGTCATTCTTGCCTTAGAAGATCTGAAACTACTCAACACACTAATCATGGCATCGAATGGAAATAAAGGTAATTAAAATAATTAATTTTAAAGCATAGGAAACATATTTTTCACATACATCACATAATAAGGAAGGAAAAGTAAAACCATGCAATTAATATGAATAAGTGGGTGAAGGATTGAATAAATCACTCAAACTAAGCACAAAATATATCACAAAATATGGTTTTATCAACTTTCCGGATTCTCATGAATGCCGCCATCAATTCTAGCTTATACCACGAAGATTCTGATTAAGGAATCCAAGAGATATGCGCTCCGTCTAAGGTAGAACTGAAGTGGTTGTCAGGCATGCGTTCATAGGTGAGAATGATGATGAGTGTCACGGATCATCACATTCGTCATGGTTAAGTACAATGAATATCTTAGAACAAGAATAAACTGAATTGAATAGAAAATAGTAGTATTTGCATTGAAACTCGAGGTACAGCAGAGCTCCACACCCTTAATCTATGGTGTGTAGAAACTCCACCGTTGAAAATACATAAGTGATAGTGGTCCAGGCATGGCCGAATGGCCAGCCCCCAAAATGTGATATGAAATTCGAAATTAGGGAAAAGGACCAGATATGTGGTCAAAGGACGACAAATACAATAGTAAAATATCTTATTTATACTAGACTAGGTACTAGGGTTTATAGAAGTAAGTAATTGATGCAGAAATCCACTTCCGGGGCCCACTTGGTGTGTGCTTGGGCTGAGCTTGAGCTTTACACATGCAGAGGCTTCTTTTGGAGTTGAACGCTAAGTTGTAACGTGTTTTTGGCGTTCAACTCTGGTTCGTGACGTGTTTCTAGTGTTTGACTCCAGAATGCAGCGTGGAACTGGCGTTGAGCGCCAGTTTGCATCATCTAGTCTCGAATAAAGTATAAACTATTATATATTTCTGGAAAGCTCTGGATGTCTATGTTTTAACGCCATTGAGAACACGCCATTTGGAGTTCTGTAGCTCCAGAAAATCTATTTGGAGTGCAGGGAGGTCAGAATCCAACAGCATCAGCAGTCCTTTGTCAGCCTTCTTATCAGAGTTTTGCTCAGGTCCCTCAATTTCAGCCAGAAAATACCTAAAATCACAGAAAAACACACAAACTTATAGTAAAGTCCAGAAATGTGAATTTACCATAAAAACTAATGAAAACATCCCTAAAAGTAGCTAGATCCTACTAAAAATTACCTAAAAACAATGCCAAAAGGCGTATAAATTATCCGCTCATCAGGACGCCTCAGAAGAAGGGAGTTCCTGAAATTGATGCTCTGAATGCCATACTGGCCCAAAACAAAATATTGACCCAAAAAGTCAATATGATATCTCAGAGTCTAAATGGATTGCAAAATGCATCCAACAGTACTAAAGAAGCTTCTTCTGAAAAAGAAGCTTATGATCCTGAGAACCCTGCAATGGCAGAGGTGAATTATATGGGTGAAGCCTATGGAAACACCTATAATCCCTCATGGAGAAATCATCCAAATTTCTCATGGAAGGATCAACAAAAGCCTCAACAAGGCTTTAATAATGGTGGAAGAAACAGGTTTAGCAATAGCAAACTTTTCCATCATCTTCTCAGCAACAGACAGAGAATTCTGAGCAGAGCCCCTCTAGCTTAGTAAATATAGTCTCTGATCTATCTAAGGCCACTTTAAGTTTCATGAATGAAACAAGGTCCTCCATTAGAAACTTGGAGGCACAAGTGGGCCAGCTGAGTAAGAAAATCACTGAAACTCCTCCTAGTACTCTCCCAAGCAATACAGCAGAAAATCCAAAAAGGGAGTGCAAGGCCATTGATATAATCAAAATGGCCGAATCCAAAGAGGAAGGGGAGGACGTGAATCCCAATGAGGAAGACCTCATGGGACATCCCCCAGACAGAAAGGAGTTCCCTATTAAGGACCTAAAGGAATCTGAGGCTCATATAGAGACCATAGAGATTCCATTAAACTTCCTTTTGCCATTCATGAGCTCTGAGAACTATTCTTCCTCTGAAGAGGATGAAGATGTAACTGAAGAGCAAGTTACTCAATATCTAGGAGCCATCATGAAGCTGAATTCCAAGTTGTTTGGTAATGAGACTTGGGAAGATGAACCTCCCTTGCTCATTAGTGAACTAAATACATGGGTTCAGCAAACTTTACCACAAAAGAAATAGGATCCTGGTAAATTCTTAATACCCTGTACCATAGGCACCATGACCTTTGAGAAGGCTCTGTGTGACCTAGGGTCAGGTATAAATCTTATGTCACTCTCTGTAATGGAGAAACTGGGGATCTTTGAGGTACAAACTGCAAGAATCTCATTAGAGATGGCAGACAAGTCAATAAAACAAGCTTATGGATTGGTAGAGGACGTGTTATTGAAGGTTAAATGCCTTTACATCCATGCTGATTTCATAATCCTAGACACTGGGAAGGATGAGGATGAATGCATCATCCTTGGAAGACCCTTCCTAGCCACAGCAGGAACTGTGATTGATGTTGATAGAGGAGAGCTATTCCTTCAATTGAATGGGGACTACCTTGTGTTTAAAGCTCAAGGATCTTCCTCTGCAACCATGGAGAGGAAGCATGAAAAGCTTCTCTCAATACAGAGTCAAACAAAGCCCCCACAATCAAACTCTAAGTTTGGTGTTAGAAGGCCACAACCAAACTCTAAGTTTGGTGTTGTGAAGCCCCTACATTCAAACTTTAAGTTTAGTGTTAGGCGGCCCTCATCATGCTCTGAACATTTGTAAAGCTCCATGAGAGCTCACTGTCAAGCTATTGACATTAAAGAAGTGCTAATTGGGACGCAACCCAATTTTTATTTATCTATATTTCTATTGTTCTTTTATGTTTTATTAGGTTTATGATCATGTAGAGTCACAAAACAATTGCAAAAATTAAAAACAGAATAAAAAATAGTAGAAGAATAAGCGCACCCTGGAGGAAGAGCTGTCTGGCGTTTAAACGCCAGAAACAAGCATTTGTCTAGCGTTTAACGCCAGAAACAAGCACCAAGATGGCGTTTAACGCCAGAAACAAGCATCAGGCTGGCGTTAAACGCTAGAAATATGCTACATTTGGGCATTTAACGCCAGAAACAAGCTGTAGTCTGGCGTTAAATGCCAGAATTGCATACAGAGGGCATTTTACACGCCTAAAAGATGCATGAATGAGAAATCCTTTACACCTCAAGATCTGTTGACCCCACAGAATCACCTCAGGATCTGTGGACCCCACAGGATCCCCACCTACCTTCAAATTCAAAATCTCTTTTCCATCCAAACCCACCCTAAATTACTGATCCCAAACCCATCTCCCTCCACTATATAAACCCCTCCATCCTTCTTCATTTTCACACAACACAACCCTCTCTTTTCCCCCTTGGCCGAAACCCACACTTCTCTTCCTCTCCTTCATATCTTCTTCTTCTTCTTCTATTCTTTCTTCTTTTGCTCGAAGGTGAGCAACATTCTAAGTTTGGTGTGGTAAAAGCATAGCTTTTTTGTTTTTCCATAACCATTGATGGCAACTAAGGCTAGAGAAACCTCAAGAAAGAGGAAAGGGAAGGCAATTGCTTCTACCTCTGAGTCATGAGAGATGGAGAGATGCATCTCAAAAGCCCATCAAGACCACTTCTATGAAGTTGTGGCCAAGAAAAAGGTGATCCCTGAGGTTCCTTTCATGCTCAAGAAAAATGAGTATCCAGAGATCCAACATGAAATCCGAAGAAGAGGTTGGGAAGTTCTCACTAACCCCATTCAACAAGTCGGAATCTTAATGGTTCAAGAATTCTATGCCAATGCATAGATCACTAGGAACCATGATCAAAGTATGAACTCGAATTCAAAGAATTGGCTTACAATGGTTCGGGGGAAATACTTAGATTTCAGTTCGGAAAATGTAAGGTTGGCATTTCACTTGCTAATAATGCAAGAAAACGCATGCCCCTACACTAGAAGGGTCAAGTTTGATCAAAGGTTGGACCAAGTTCTCATGGACATATGTGTGGAAGGAGCTCAATGAAAAAGAGACTCAAAAGGCAAGCTGGTTCAATTGAGAAGATTGGACCTTAAGCCTGTAGCTAGAGGATGGTTCGAGTTCATCTAACGCTCCATTATCCCCACTAGCAACCGATCCGAAGTAATTGTGGATCGGGCCATCATGATCCATAGCATCATGATTGGAGAGGAAGTAGAAGTTCATGAAGTCATCTCTCTAGAACTCTACAAAGTACCGAAAAGCCTTCCACCTTAGCAAGGCTAGCTTTTCCTCATCTCATTTGCCATCTATGCAACTTAGCTGGAATTGACATAGAAGGAGACATCCTCATTAAAGAGGACAAGCCCATCACTAAGAAGAGGATGGAGCAAACAAGAGAGCCCATTCATGGATCTCAAGAGACGCATGAGGAAGCTCATCATCAAGAAATCCCTGAGATGCCTCAAGGGATGCATTTTCCTCCAAACAACTATTGGGAACAACTCAACACTTCTCTAGAAGGGTTGAATCATAACATGAACCAACTAAGGGTGGAGCATCAAGAGCACTCCATCATTCTCCATGAGATTAGAGAAGATCAAAGAGCTGTGAGGGAGGAGCAACAAAGGCAAGAAAGAGACATAGAGGAGCTTAGGCGCTCCATTGGTTCTTCAAGAGGAAGACGCCACCCACACTAAGGTGGACTCATTCCTTAATCTCCTTGTCTATTTATTTTCTGTTTTCATTTTTTGAGGTTCATGTTTGTCTATGTTTTGTGTCTTCACTACATGATCATTAGTATTTAGTAACTATGTCTTAAGGCTATGAATAATTCCATGACTTTTCTGTGATTTTAGGGATGTTTTTATTAGTTTTTCTGCAAAATTTACAATTCTTGACTTTACTATGAGTTTGTGTGTTTTTCTGTGATTTCAGGTATTTTCTGGCTGAAATTGAGGGACCTGAGCAAAAATCTGATAGGAGGCTGAAAAAGGACTACAGATGCTGTTGGATTCTGACCTCCCTGCACTCAAAATGGATATTCTGAAGCTACAGAATTCCACATGGCGCGCTCTCAATTACGTTGGAAATTAGACATCCAGGGCTTTCCAGAAATATATAATAGTCCATACTTTATTCGAGTTTAGACGACGCAAACTGGCGTTCAACGCCAGTTCCATGCTGCATTCTGGAGTAAAACGCCAGAAACACATCACAAACCAGAGTTAAATGCCAATTACACGTTACAACTTGGCGTTTAACTCCAAGAGAAGCCTCTGCACGTGTAAACCTCAAGCTCAGCCCAAGCACACACCAAGTGGGCCCGAAAGTGGATTTCTGCATCATTTACTCATTTCTGTAAACCCTAATAACTAGTCTAGTATAAATAGGACATTTTACTATTGTATTAGACATCTTTGGATCATCTTTGGATTATCCTTTGATCATTTGATCACATTTTGGAGGCTGGCCTCTCGGCCATGCCTGGACCATTATCACTTATGTATTTTCAACGGTGGAGTTTCTGCACACCATAGATTAAGGTATGGAGCTCTGCTGTTCCTCGAGTATTAATGCAAAGTACTATTGTTTTGCTATTCAATTCAAGCTTATTCTTATTCTAAGATATCTGTTCACACCCAAGAACCTGATGAATGTGATGATTATGTGATGCTCATCACCATTCTCACTTATGAACGTGTGCCTGACAACCACTTTCGTTCTACATGCAATTAAGCTTGAATAAATGTCTCTTGGATTCCTTAATCAGAATCTTCGTGGTATAAGCTAGAATGCATTGGCAACATTCTTAAGAATCTGGAAAGCCTATACCTTGTTTGTAGTATTCCGAGTAGGATTCAGGGATTGAATGACTGTAACGAGCTTCAAACTCGCGACTGTAGGGCGTGGTGACAACGCAAAAGGATAGTAAATCCTATTCTTACATGATCGAGAACTGACAGATGATTAGCCATACAGTGACAGCGCACCTAGACTATTTTTATTGAGAGGACGGGCGGTAGCCATTGACAATGGTGATCCCCCAACATACAGCTTTCCATGGAAAGGAGTAAGAATGATTGGATGAAAGCAGTAGGAAAGCAGAGATTCAGAAGGAACACAGTATCTTCATGTGCTTATCTGAAATTCCTACCAATGAATTACATAAGTATCTATATCTATATGTTATGCTTTATTTATCTTTATATTCGAAGACCATTATAACCATTAGAATCCGCCTGACTGAGATTTACAAGGTGACCATAGCTTGCTTCAAGCCGACAATCTCCGTGGGATCGACCCTTACTCACGTAAGGTTTATTACTTGGACGACCCAGTGCACTTGCTGGTTAGTTGTGCGAAGTTGTGAAGAATGCGTGTGAACCATAGTATTGTGCACCAAGTTTTTGGAGCCATTGCTAGGAATTGTTCGAGTTGTGAAAAATATGAGTCACAATTTTGCCTATAAGCTTGTCCCAAGCAAATAAATGTGAGTGGTCTTTTTGGTGAATTGAGACTTGACCTTGAATGTATGCACTACAACTAGGAATTAGACTAAGTGCTCAACACATGCATGAGTGTTTTGAAATTCACAAAGGGCTCCTACATCCTTAAAGGTTTTTTTTTCTAAGTATGTGTCTTAGGGGTCCTTTTCATTGATTGTCACCTTGAAGTAGTAAGGGTTAACTCTTTCTTTCTCTTTTGTGCTTCTTTTCTATTTATTGACCATGTGATGCCAGGGCATTTTGGCCAGTTTCACTGACCTTTTCTTTACTATTTTTAGGTAATTTCATGCATTTTCTTAGGAAATAAGTTAGTTTTGGGCAGATATTCACTCAGACCTTGATTCAAGCATACATTGTGCATTTTACATTGTTTCATGAGGATTTTGCATGATTTTAATGACAAAATTGTATATAGCATTACTCATGACTTGGACTAAAACTTTGATGCACTCTATTGCTTGATTTCAGGACCAAAGGAAGCAAGGAATGGGAGGTAACTTGCAAAGTTAAGGAGAAAAGTGATTGCCAAAAACACTCTCAAAAGCCATCAATGCCCACGTTAAAGAGTCACGTTAACTAAGTTAACGTGAACTCTAACGTGGAGAAGAGAAGTTGAGCCAACGTTAGTGACACTTAACATTATCACTAACGTTGGCAATTGCTCACAAATGGCCACGTTAGAAGCCATGTTAACCTAGTTAACGTGGCCTCTAACATTAAAGGGGGAAGAGAAGCCAACGTTAGTGACACTCAACATTGTCACTAACGTTGGCCTAAGGTGCAAAGAGCCACGTTAACTCCCACGTTAACTTGGTTAACGTGGGAGCTAACGTAAGAGATGGAGAGTTGTCGACAACGTTAGTGACACTCAACATTGTCACTAACGTTGGAGCAACCACACAACCCCCAAGAGCCACGTTAACTTCCACGTTAACTTGGTTAACATGGAAGCTAACGATGAGGAATGAAGAATGAGCCAACGTTTGTGACACTCAACATTGTCACTAACGTTGGGATGGCTAAGAATGGCCACGTTAGAAGCCACGTTAACCTAGTTAACGTGGACTTTAACGTGAGACCTAGGGGCACACTTGAACGTTAGTGACAATGTTGAGTGTCATTAACGTTCTCGAAGGTTGGCAAAAGCCACGTTAGAAGCCACGTTAACTTAGTTAACGTGAGCTTTAACGTGAAGCAAGAAGGGGCACACTTGAACGTTAGTGACAATGTTGAGTGTCACTAACGTTCTCGAAGGCTAACAAGGCAACGTTAAAAGCCACGTTAACCCAGTTAACGTGGGCTTTAACGTGAGGCAAAGGGGTGCATGGCAACGTTAGTGACAATGTTAAGTGTCACTAACGTTCTCGAACTTGTATTTTCACTAAATGATAAAAACCCCTAACGTCTTGAGCTAAAGTCTATGCCCACTTCACACTATCTCTCTGCAAGTATGCCAAGCCCAATTGAAGAAAGGAACTGCTTTAAGCTCAAAGATCCAGAGGCCCAAGACTGGAAGAGCTAACTAAAAGCTGAGAAGAATAGTATATATAGGAGTAGTTTTGAAAGAGAGAGGAGCTTTTGGAAGGAGCTAGGACAGAGAACTACTCTTTGTATTTACTTTCTTTGTACTTCTAGCTTTATCATGTATTCTCCATCTTTGATTTTGATTTCTAGAGCTATGAACAACTAAAACCCTTTCATTGAGTTAGGGAGCTCTGTTGTAATTTGATGGATCAATACTAATTTTCTTATTCTTCTTCTATCTTTCCTTTTGATTTTACTTGAAAGCTTTCGATCTTCATCCAATTGGATAGTTATCTTGGAAAAGAAGCTATTCAAACATGGATCTCTTCGGATCCTTGAAAGAGGAATGAAGAGATTAGCTAGAAATGCTTTCTTATGCTGGACCAAATTGAGTGTGGATGGGTATGTGGCTATAACCCTCTAAGCATTTGATTTGGGAAGTGCATGTGGTATAATCAGTGACCACACTTCATCTCTTCTCATGAGCAATTGACCAAGGAATTGGCTATTGATCAAGATTTGAGAGATTGAATTGCAAGAAATTGTGATTCAATCACTTAAGATTGCCAAGGAGATCAATAAGTGCATTGATTGAGGAAGAGATGAAAATGAAATTGATCCGGAGAATGCAACATCTCCTAAGCCCAATGAACTCCCCATTTCTGATCTTACCCATTCTCTATATTTTCTGCAATTTACTTTTATGAGCAATTCCCCCATTCCCATTTATAATTCTGCTATTTACTTTCAGTCATTTACTTTCTCGCCATTTTAATTTCTGCAATTATCAACTCTATTCAAGGATTCGCTCAACTAGATCATTCCTCTAATTAAAGTTGCTTGATCAATCAATCCCTGTGGGATTCGACCTCACTCTATTGTGAGTTTTTACTTGACGACAAATTCGGTACACTTGCTGAATGGGAATTTGTTGAGAGACAAGTTTTACCCCGATCAAGTTTATGGCACCGTTGCCGGGGATTGATTGTGCATCGACAATGATTACATTAGAGGATCATTAGATTGAGCATTTGTATTTTGTTTGATTTAATTTTCTGTTTGGTTAATTTGCTTTCCGTCTTAGTTTAATTCTTCCCCTCCCCTATTTCTGAGTTTTTCTTTGCTATTTACAATTCAGTTCACTAACCCACTAACTGTTTAATATATTGCATCACTGACACTAACAAGTTATTCTAACAAGATACTTTCTGCATTGCTTTTCTTGCTTGTAATCTGTTGGTTGTATGACAGGGAGAAGAAGCGGAGCTTTAACTTCCTTTGATTCTGAACCTGAGAGAACTTTCTTAAGATTAAGAAGGGAGGCAAAAGAAAAACGTGTAGTGGGTGCTGAAGAAGAGGAGGAACACTGTGAAGAATACTTTGAAACAACCATGGAAGACCATCGTGAGGAAGAGGTTCACAACCATGGTGGAGTAGGTAGAGCAAATCCTGGTGGGGAAGATAGAAGAGTCTTGGGCTCTTACATCAACCCAAACCCAGGGAATTGCGGAAGTAGCATCCTAAAACCAACCATCCATGCCAACAACTTTGAACTAAAGCCACAGCTCATCACCCTTGTTCAGAACAATTGCTCGTTCGGAGGAGGTGTCCAAGAAGACCCCAACCAACACTTAAACACCTTCCTGAGAATATGTGACACAGTGAAGTCCAATGGCGTTCAACCAGACGTCTATGGACTGTTGTTGTTCCCATTCTCTCTCAGAGACAAGGCAACCAAGTGGTTGGAGTCTTTTCCAAAGGAGAGCTTGACAACTTGGGATGATGTTATGAACAAGTTCTTAGCAAGATTTTACCCCCCTCAACGAGTCAATCGGCTGAGAGCTGAGGTCCAAACTTTCAGGCAACAAGATGGTGAGACTCTATATGAAGCATGGGAGAGGTTTAAAGACCTAACAAGGAGATCTCCATCTGATATGTTCAATGAATGGGTGCAGCTGTACATCTTCTATGAAGGACTGTCATATGAATCTAAGAAGGCCGTAGACCATTCATCCGAAGGTTCTTTGAATAAGAAGAAGACCATCGAGGAAGCCATAGATGTCATTGAAACTGTAGCTGAGAATGACTACTTCTATGCTTCCGAAAGAGGGAACACTAGAGGAGTAATGGAGCTGAACAATGTAGATGCTCTGCTGGCTCAAAACAAGCTCATCACCAAGCAGCTAGCTGACCTCACCAAGAAGATGGAGAGAAGTCAAGTGGCAGCAATCACCACTTCAACTCAAGAGGAAGCAAGTGAAGAGGAAGAAGGCACGCAGGAGTAAGCCAACTATATTGGGAATTCACCTAGATACAACCATGATCCATACTCCAAGACCTACAACCCTGGATGGAGGAATCACCCAAACTTTGGGTGGGGGAATCAACAAGACCAAGGCCAAGATCAGAGACGTAACAACCCCAACAACACAGCTCCCCAACAATTCACATAGAGGACATACCAACAAAACCATAGCAATACATCTTACTCTTCTGCCTCTACCCCCAACATACCATCATTTAATGACAGAATCTCTAAGATTGAAACCTTACTTGAAAGCATATGCAAAGACATTCAAGACAATAAGGTGTTCAAAGAGGAGGTGAGAGCCAGTATGAAGAATCGGGGGGAAGCAATCAAGAAGCTGGAATTCCAAGTGGGATATTTGTCTGAGAAGATGCCCAGACCCACTGATAGCTTCCCAAGTGACACGGAGAAGAATCCGAGAGGTGAAGCGAAGAAAGTAAGATGGGAAGACTGCAATATGGTCACTACAAATGACAAGGAGACTGAAGACAAGCCAAGCAAGCTGTCAGAACAACCTGAAAATACCTTAGTAGAGAAGGAGAAGAAAGACCAACAAGAACTAGAAATCTCACAACAGGAGCTGCTGAGACTATATGCACCATTTCCTCAACTGCTAAAGGGTGCTGTGGGAAAGAGAATGTACTCAAGGTTCTTAGACTCGTTTGCATCTTTGAATGTGAACATACCATTCATCAAGGTCATTCAGCAAATGCCAGCATTCATCAAGTATATGAAGGAACTACTTCCCAGGAAGAGCTCACTCAAGGGGGGCCAGACTATAGTGATAAACAAGGGTTGCAGCACCCTCATTCAAACACAATTTCCTGGGAAAAGAAAAGACCCAAGGAGTTTTCATGTCCCTTGTGCTATAGGGGAAACAAATTTTGATAGAGCACTTTGCAATTTGGGAGCAAGCATCAACTTAATACCCCTATCCCTGGTAAAAAGGTTGCAGATCAATGAGATACTACCTACAGATGTAGTCATAAGGCTGGCTGACAAGACTCAAAAGCAAGCAGTAGGAATGGTGGAAAACGTGTTGCTCAAAGTTGGAAAATACTTTCTCCCAACAGACTTTGTCATCCTGGACATGGAAGAGAGTCACCTGCACCCAATCATATTGGGGAGACCATTTCTAGCCATTGCTAGAGCACTCATAGATGTGGAGAAAGGAGAGCTAATATTAAGGATCCATGATGAACAACTGAGCTTCAGTGTTTTCGAACTCTCACTGGAAAAAGATGAAGAGGATAAAGAACCGAGCAAAGGGCATCATGAGATACTAAAGGAAGAAGCAAGCACTGAAGCACAACCAGCTCATCCTGAGATTCACTGGGTTGATGGACAAGGCCAGCAGCAAGTGCCACAGGTCAAGGAAAAATTGGAGGAACCTAAGCCACCAGAAGTTTGTGAGGACATTAACAAAAGCTCATCAAAGAAGGTGGCCACCAGGAGTAAGAAAACAGCACCAGGGGCAAAGAAGAAGGTACCAAGGGGGTGGCGGAACAAGAAGATTCCTACGGAAGATTTCTCTCCAGGGGATAAAGTAATCTCAGCCTACTTCACAGATATCCCCCCTAATCTCCCCACTGTACCATCTCAGCTACCTAAGGTCTTCACCATCAACTGAGTTCTCTCCTTGGAGCATGTAGAGATCATTAATACAACCAATGGATACAAGTCCACTGCCAGAGGAGAAGACTTCAAGCATTACCAACCACCATAATAAGAGGGTAACGTCAAGCTAGTGACGCTAAAGAAGCGCTTCATGGGAGGCAACCCATGTTTACATGCTTTCAGAAGTAGTGAATAAATCAATATTCATGAATTCCAACCAAAAAATTGACAAACACGTGTGAAATTTTTATATGCAGAATATAGTAAAGAACAAGTTTGGTGTTCAAAGCATTATTCTTAAAGCTTTGAACACAACTTTTCATCACAGTGCTCCAAACTAAGTTTGGTGTCACCCTATGGTGCCACCAATTTGCATATGAAGACACACAATTAGTCAGTTAGTGGAATTCAGGAATAAACAAATTCTTTTATTATTCAAGCTGTAGATGTTAAAGCATTTTTGTTTCTTTTATAAAAGTAGTTCTTACTCTTCTTATTTCATCTTGTTAGGGAAAAGAAAGGAGCATTGCGGAGATTGATAGGACAAGTGAAAAGAAATGGTTCAGCACTTTATGAAAAGATACACACACACGTGACTCAAGGAAGAATGCATTGGAAAATGTTGCCATGCAACATGGAAGAAAGAGGAAACTTGATGACCGAACCAATAACCACAATCAAGTGATGATCCTTGTCCTCTCTTCGTATACAAACCCATCCGTCCATCAAGGAAACATTCGTGCAATCCACACCCTTCATGCACTCATGATTTCTCCTATATAAGTGAACCTTAGTGCACGCTCACTCCTTACATTCAAACCCCCACTCTCTACACTTCTGTTGGCACACTAAACCCTTCATCACGCATTGTTTTAACCAACCCACTCTTTATCTATCCGAAGCCTCAGCCCACCTCAAAACAACAACTCAAGTCATGGCATCATCAAGCTCAAAGAGGCAAAAGAGAAAGGAACCCATGGAGAGTGTTCTCTTTGACGAGAAGAGATTCAAAACTGCCTTTCATGAACGAGAATTCGAGCGGATAAGGGCCAGAAAGATATTGCCAGAGTTAATCTTCCAAATCAATGCCAATGAATCACCACAGATTTTGAGGAAAATCGAACAGAGAAGGTGGCAATTGCTCACTAGTCCAGAGGGTAAGATCAATGGCAACCTCATCAAAGAGTTTTATGCAAATGTAGTTAGAGAGGAGAAGACCAAAGCCCCAACTTACAAAAGCTATGTGAGAGGAAGGGAGGTCGACTTCAGCCCAAGTGCCATAATAAGAGCTCTTCAATTGAAATTCCTTCATTTTGACGAGGAGAGTTATTAGTCAAGGATAAGTAGAAGCCGTGATAAGGATGAGCTCTCAGAGATAGCGTCAGATATCTGTGTGATAGCAGCTGATTGGGAGAGGTACTCAGATGGGAGACCAAAATTCATAAAAAGGGGAGACCTTCATCCTGAGGCCAAGGGGTGGTCCGAGCTTGTAAGAAGGTCCATCCTACCGGCTGCTAATAATTCAGAAGTTAACATCAACCGAGCCACTATGGTGCAATGCTTAGTACTAGGTGGAGAAATCAATGTGCATGAGCTTATTGCCGAAGGGATTCAAGAGTCGGCTGAGAAAGTTAATTCGGGTGCCAGGCTTTGGTACCCCAGCACAATTCTCCGCTTGTGCAACAAGGCTAAGGTAGTATTTGAGGATAGCAGTCCAAACTGGGTGAACCCAGGGAAGCCAGTCACACGTGAGCGCATGGTCCACACCTCACTTGCTCAACAACTAAGAAGGCCACATATAGGAAGGCACAGAGCCCAGGAAGAAATTCATCAAGAGGAGTATCATCAGGAAGATTACCAACAAGAAGAGCAACACAACCCAGCCAACCTCAATATGAGTCATATCTTACATGCCATTGAGGATTTGGAGATGAAACATATGGAGGGGCAAGAGCAAATACTTGCCATGCAGTCTAAATGGATGAAGCAACAAGAAGAGTGGCAGAAACAACACATGGAGCAGCAACAGGAGCAATATTCACAACTCACTCAAGCCCTACACCAAGTAACAGAGAGGCAGGAGCGTCAAGACAAACGCCTTCAAGAGCTCAACCAGCGGTAATTAGCACCACCTACATTATGCCATTCCCACATATGAGGAGGTCCAAAAAGAGTTTGTTGAACGAGAAGAAGGGAAGGTGAAACAGCAGAAGGAAACTCTGAAGAAAAAAATGGAAGATGCTGGCTTCTGGAAGAAACTACTTGGAAAAAGCAAAGGGAGTGGGAGCACAAGCACTCAAGAAAAGCACCAAGAGGACAAGCATGGAGGGGAGCATGAGCAACCACATGAGTAAAAGGTGGTGGAGCTCCTTTCTTGTTTTTTTTTTTAGTTTATATTATCAATAAGGAGGATCTTGTATGAAATAGGACATGCCTCCATATTAGCTAGACAACTTTCAATTATGCATTCTGAATTTTATGATTAAGAAGTCAATGCTTGCTAGCCTTTATGTTACTGCATTCGTATCTTTACTTATTGTATGTTTGTCCTTAGAATCAAATGAAGAGAGAATGTTTATGTTTTGAAAGACCAGAGTAGAGTTCATAATGTGGAAGTGCATTCATGAATCTTTGGGGGTAGTCATAAGTTAGCTAAGTTGGTTCAACCACAAGGTTAGGATGACAACTATCTATCCTGAATGCTTTACTTTTGATATACCCATGAGACTAAGATAACAACAAGATCCTAATAAGAGAAAAGGGAAAGAACAATGGAAGTGAAAAAACAAAAGAAAAAGAGTAAGCAATAAAGCTAGGCACCAATGGTTTACCTTAAGACATGTGTCTGTGGTGCTCTTGTGTGGGGGATCTACTTGGATTAATAAGCTCATTGGGGTGCTTTATCACCTGGTAACTTGGGTTAACTAACTCGGGATTATCAGCTGAAAATCCACTATCAAGAGTAACCCTCACCACAGAGCATTTAGTAACCCAAAGAGGTGCTGGACACCAAGGACTGAAGGAAAGAAAATAAATAAACTATATGCCTGTGGTGTGTATGTATGGAGGAGAGACTTGAGCAAGTAAGTCCTTAGGGGTGCTTCAACACCTAGCACCTTGAACCAACTGGTTCGGGAGTGTTGGCTGAAAGCTTATCCTAAAGAGTTGCCCCCTTACAAAACACTTAGCCTAAATAACACAAACAGCCCTGGAAATAACAATAAAAGGATCAATAAATAAAGGTCTCATGGGATATATCAAAGTGAGTATTTTAAGAGATGATAAAGGTCTGAAAGCCAGTAGTGGAATGAACCTAAGTTGCTATGCATGAAACCACCATAAAATCAGTAATATGACTTCCACAAGAATGACTCATTTCTCTGGAGATTCCATTCATCATTCTCTTGTTCCAGTACTTGCTTAGGGACAAGCAAGCTTTAAGTTTGGTGTTGTGATGCCAGGGCATTTTGGCCAGTTTCACTGACCTTTTCTTTACTGTTTTTAGGTAATTTCATGCATTTTCTTAGGAAATAAGTTAGTTTTGGGCAGATATTCACTCAGACCTTGATTCAAGCATACATTGTGCATTTTACATTGTTTCATGAGGATTTTGCATGATTTTAATGACAAAATTGTATATAGCATTACTCATGACTTGGACTAGAACTTTGATGCACTCTATTGCTTGATTTCATGACCAAAGGAAGCAAGGAATGGGAGGTAACTTGCAAAGTTAAGGAGAAAAGTGATTGCCAAAATCACTCTCAAAAGCCATCAATGCCCACGTTAAAGAGTCACGTTAACTAAGTTAACGTGAACTCTAACGTGGAGAAGAGAAGTTGAGCCAACGTTAGTGACACTTAACATTATCACTAACGTTGGCAATTGCTCACAAATGGCCACGTTAGAAGCCACGTTAACCTAGTTAACGTGGCCTCTAACGTTAAAGGGGGAAGAGAAGCCAACGTTAGTGACACTCAACATTGTCACTAACGTTGGCCTAAGGTGCAAAGAGCCACGTTAACTCCCACGTTAACTTGGTTAACGTGGGAGCTAACGTAAGAGATGGAGAGTTGTCGACAACGTTAGTGACACTCAACATTGTCACTAACGTTGGAGCAACCACACAACCCCCAAGAGCCACGTTAACTTCCACGTTAACTTGGTTAACGTGGAAGCTAACGATGAGGAATGAAGAATGAGCCAACGATAGTGACACTCAACATTGTCACTAACATTGGGATGGCTAAGAATGGCCACGTTAGAAGCCACGTTAACCTAGTTAACGTGGACTCTAACGTGAGACCTAGGGGCACACTTGAACGTTAGTGACAATGTTGAGTGTCACTAACGTTCTCGAAGGTTGGCAAAAGCCACGTTAGAAGCCACGTTAACCTAGTTAACGTGAGCTTTAACGTGAAGCAAGAAGGGGCACACTTGAACGTTAGTGACAATGTTGAGTGTCACTAACGTTCTCGAAGGCTAACAAGGCAACATTAAAAGCCACGTTAACCCAGTTAACGTGGGCTTTAACGTGAGGCAAAGGGGTGCATGGCAACGTTAGTGACAATGTTAAGTGTCACTAACGTTCTTGAACTTGTATTTTCACTAAATGATAAAAACCCCTAACGTCTTGAGCTAAAGTCTATGCCCACTTCACACTATCTCTCTGCAAGTATGCCAAGCCCAATTGAAGAAAGGAACTGCTTTAAGCTCAAAGATCCAGAGGCCCAAGACTGGAAGAGCTAACTAAAAGCTGAGAAGAATAGTATATATAGGAGTAGTTTTGAAAGAGAGAGGAGCTTTTGGAAGGAGCTAGGACAGAGAACTACTTTTTGTATTTACTTTCTTTGTACTTCTAGCTTTATCATGTATTCTCCATCTTTGATTTTGATTTCTAGAGCTATGAACAACTAAAACCCTTTCATTGGGTTAGGGAGCTCTGTTGTAATTTGATGGATCAATACTAATTTTCTTATTCTTCTTCTATCTTTCCTTTTGATTTTACTTGAAAGCTTTCGATCTTCATCCAATTGGATAGTTATCTTGGAAAAGAAGCTATTCAAACATGGATCTCTTCGGATCCTTGAAAGAGGAATGAAGAGATTAGCTAGAAATGCTTTCTCATGCTAGACCAAATTGAGTGTGGATGGGTATGTGGCTATAACCCTCTAAGCATTTGATTTGGGAAGTGCATGTGGTATAATCAGTGACCACACTTCATCTCTTCTCATGAGCAATTGACCAAGGAATTGGCTATTGATCAAGATTTGAGAGATTGAATTGCAAAAAATTGTGATTCAATCACTTAAGATTGCCAAGGAGATCAATGAGTGCATTGATTGAGGAAGAGATGAAAATGAAATTGATCCGGAGAATGCAACATCTCCTAAGCCCAATGAACTCCCCATTTCTGATCTTACCCATTCTCTTTATTTTCTGCAATTTACTTTTATGAGCAATTCCCCCATTCCCATTTACAATTCTGCTATTTACTTTCAGTCATTTACTTTCTCGCCATTTTAATTTCTGCAATTATCAACTCTATTCATGGATTCGCTCAACTAGATCATTCCTCTAATTAAAGTTGCTTGATCAATCAATCCCTGTGGGATTCGACCTCACTCTATTGTGAGTTTTTACTTGACGACAAATTCGGTACACTTGCCGAATGGGAATTTGTTGAGAGACAAGTTTTACCCCGATCACCATGACTCTAAGTGTTTTGTCTCAAGACAACCCTTTAGTTAGGCTTTCAATTAACACTCCCAAGTTAGTTGACTTTAGGGTGCTAGGTGTTGAAACACCCCTCAAAATTTACTTGCCCAGGCCTCTTCTTGACACATCTTCACCACAAGCATTTACTAGGAGCTCTAACTCTTTTTGAGTTTTTTAATATTTCTTTTCCCTCCTTAGTAGTTGATGCTCAAATCCTTGGGTCTTTGTTGCTTACTACTTCTTGGTTCTATAGATATTCAAGGAACACCCCTCAAATTTCTACTTGTCATGCCTTCTAGGACTAGTTACTTCTCATGACTCATTTTTTTTTCTTTTCACTTCATTCAAGGTTTTTCACTTAGTCTTTTTGTTCCTTAGTTCTTTTGAATAAGCTTTCTTGGTCTTAGTGTCATTTAACCTTGTTCACACTCACAACAACTCTTATGGAAACAAACTCTACTTTATTGATGAAGATGAAGACTACAGTTATCATTGCATTTTCTTGCTTGCATATCAAAGGACTCACAAAAGACTTCAACAAAATAAACATAAACTATCCTAACATTATCAATTATTCTCAAACATAAAGTAAACATATAAAAAAAACTTAAGCAGAATTCAGAAATTTGGGAAATGTCAACCATGGAACTCAACAACCTTATGCAGCTTCTTCAGTTTATTGGCCCCTTGCCTTTGTCCTTCTTCTTGGAGGGGGAGGAGTCATCTTCACCCTTTTTAGAGGATCCTTCTTATGCTTTCTTGTCCTTGGGCTTCCAGAAACCCGGCCTCACCATATAATTTCTTTCATCCTTCTTATGCTTAGCCAGGATCTCCTCTTGTCTAGCACTCAATTCTTCTAGCCCTTGCATGAAAGTTGGGTATCCGGGGTTGATGGCAGCCACAACATTACACAGATGATTCAGCTTCGCCTGTGTGTTGATATCATATTGTCTCTTTGAAATGGTCTGGGCATCATAGAGATGCCTGAACTCAGCAAGGTTCCTCTGCTGCCATTTGTTTTACTCCACCACCTTGTTAAGTGCACTTCGCACCTCACCCCAATCAAACTCCTCTTGCTGTTCCTTCCTTGCTTGCTCAAAACTTTCTTGGAGGTTGTGTATTTTCTCATTCACTTGGTTCCATTGCTCCCTTTGGCTACTTTGAAATTAGTTGACATCTTCCCTCAATTGATACAGATCTCCCTTTATTTGGTGAACATCTCCTTGCAGCTGCTCCCAGTTCATTCCTTCAGGAAATTGTTGGTATTGTTGGTATGGTGGTGGTTGAAGCGCCAGAAATTGTGGTTGCTCCTCTGCCTCCTCTTCCTCTTGTTGTTATGGGTGTGGCACATGAATGTGAGCTCTATGTTCTCTAGCCCTTTGAAGTGGATTGACGGCCAACACCTTGGCCATCTTCTTGGCAGTTACAACTTATCTTGCTTCACCAACACCTCATCAATCACCTTCTCAACTCCAGCGTCATCACATAGCTCTTGTATGATGCTGGGGAATGCCAATCTTGTGCTCTCATTAGTGCTTTTTGATACGTAAAAATTAGATTTCACGTATAACCGGCAAGTATACCGGGTCGTATCAAGTAATAAAACTCACAAAGAGTGAGGTCGATCCCACGGAGATTGGTAGATTAAGCAACTTTAGTTAAATGGTAGATTTAGTTAAGCGAATAAGATTTTGATTTCATGAGCATTTTGATTTTTGAACATAATTGCAAGAATGTAAATGACACAAAATGTAAAGAACTAGAATAGAAAAATTAAATGAAAGTAAATAACGGAAACTTAAATTGCAAGAAACTTAAATGACATCAAAGATAAATTGCAAGGAATTAAAGGTTGCAGAAATTTAAAGAACATAAGAGTAAATAGCATGAATTAGAGGAACAAAATGTAGATGACAAGAAGAATAAAATGACCGAATGTAAAAGGGAATTGGGTTGTGGGAAATTAAACAACTAGAGGCAATAGAAATAAGAATTGATGGTAGAGAAGATCATTAGGGATCAGAGATGCAAGTTTTCATGAATTGATGTTAGTCAAATCCTTCTCAATCATGGGTATAGATCCATGGCAAGTGGGTGATTGAATCCCAATCTCTTGGTGATTCAATCTCTCTCAACATAACCAAATGCCACTCTCGTGATCTATTTGTTCATGAGAAGAGATGAAGCTCCTTTCTAATCCAGCCACACAATTCCTATAATCTCAACCAAGGAGAGTTACATCTCACATACTAACCAAGGTATATTGATTGAAGGAATCATGAAAGGATGAACTCTAAACTGAATTATGTGGCTCATTCCTCAAATTCACCACATAATTCATGTAGATTAACCCCTCTCTCGATGGTGGTTGAATCTATGAAGAGCAAGAGTTCCCTCTTTAGATCAACCACTAAAATTGAGGAGGAAAAGATGAATTCACCAACTCATTTCAACAAGCAGAGCTCATCCCCCTAATGAATGTGGGGTTTAGTGAGTCATAGCTCCAATATCAACAACAATTGCCATGAATGAAAATTAAGCTAAGTATAAAGAAAGATGATGAAGAATAAGGAAAATGCTTTAAGCTTAAGAAAAATGAAGAAGAGAAGTTCCAAGATGAACCCAAAATAGCTCTCTGGTTCTCCTCCCGGAAGTACCAAAGAGTTCTCCAATACAAGTGCTAAAAAGTGTAAAAATGTCTAAGTGTCAAAGAGTAAAAGTAAAAGTGTCAAAAGTCCCCTACAAGTACAAACTCAATCTCTATTTATACTAGTCCTAAAGCTCGTCCAAAGATCTTCACTTGGGTTAGCAATATGGGCTTCCTCTTTGTTGAATTCTTGGCTCAATTGGAGAAGTTGTTAGCCTTTGTGATGAATAAGGGAAGCAAATCAAGTTGGCACCAATTCTGGCCCATTGATGGGCGTTGTTGGCAATAACTCAGGCCTTAGTGCACGTTGGCAACGTGCATGCCAATTTCCTGGAAGTGAGTTTGAGACTTGGGCGTTGCTAGCCCAAGTTGTTGCAAACAACTTGCTCTTCCTCTTCTTGGCCTTACTTTCATGCTAAATGTAGCCCAGAATTTGAGTGTCAACCTTCAGCTTCAATATGGACTATTATACATCATTGGAAAGCTCTTGATGTCTATTTTCTAATGCCACTAGAATCACCTCAATTGGACTTTCCTAGCTCAAGTTATGGTTCCTCAAAGAAGGTAAGGTCAAGCTGCCAAGTTGTTGCCAAGTTGTTGTGAATAACGCACCCTCAACCCCAAGTTAGCAACGTGCTCGAGCATAACTCTCCCAAGGCAAGGACTTGAGGCTGGCGTTGTTGCAAAACACGCCCCCTTTGTGCACGTTGGCAACGTGCTCGATCCCACATCCAAGGATCATCTCTAGCTCCCTTGAATTTCATTTCTTGTTCTTGTTTTTAGGGCCTAAAGATGACTCTGGTTTGGCTCCAATCTTGTGCTCCACTATGGACTATTATATATGGTTGGAAAGCTCTGAATGTTAGCTTTCCAACGCAACTGGAAGTACTCAATTTGGATCTCTGTAGCTCAAGATATCTTCCATTGAAGTGGACATGTTCAGGCTGCCTTGTTTTGGTAAGTTGGCGTTGGCAACGCCCATCTAGCGTTGGCAACGTGAGTGGTGCGGCATTTGGGCGTTTGGAACGCGGTTTGTGCGCCATTGGGCGTTTGGCACCTTGGTTGGTGCGCCAATGGGCGTTTGGCAGCCTGGTTGGTGCGCCAATGGGCGTTTGGCAGCCTGGTTGGTGCGCCATTGGGCGTTTGGCAGCCTGGTTGGTGCGCCAAGACTTGGTGCCAAAATTTGCTTGTGTGTGGCGTTGGCAACGCCAGATTCAAGTTGGCAACGCCAACTTTGCTTCTTCCAGGGCCAAGCTTGATAGTGTGGCGTTGTTAGCCTGCGTTGTCCTCAAAAACGCCAATGCTTCCTAGCTCAAACAACGTGCTCGAGCTTCCATATTAGTGCCAAAATTGCTTGTGTGTGTGGCGTTGGCAACGCCACTCTCAAGTTGGCAACGCCAACTTTGCTTCTTGTCTTCCTCCAGGGCCAAGTTCCTTGCTTGTGTCTTGTGTGTGTGGCGTTGGCAACTTGGTTCTAGAGTTGGCAACGCCAACCTTGCTTCCAGGGCCAAGTTTGCTTGGTTGTGTGGCGTTGGCAACGCCCATCTTGAGTTGGCAACGTGCTCGAGCCTCCTTTCCTAGCTCCAGGCATTGCTTCCCACGTTGGCAACGTGAATGGTGCCTAGTCTTGGCGTTGGCAACTTGAATGTTGCCTAGTCTTGGCGTTGGCAACTTGGATGTTGCATGTGATGGGCGTTGGCAACTTGGATGTTGCTTAGTCTTGTGTGTGGCGTTGGCAACTTGATTCTAGAGTTGGCAACGCCAACTTTGCTTCCAGGGTTGCCAAGCTTGCTTGGTGTGGTTGTGTGTGGCGTTGGCAACGCCAATCCCAAGTTGGCAACGCCAACTCCTTGCCTTGGTTGCCTCCAGGACCAAGCTTGCCTTGTGTTGTGGAGTTGGCAACGTGGATTCCAAGTTGGCAACGCCAACTCTTGCCTTGGTTGCCTCCAGGACCAAGCTTGCCTTGTGTTGTGGAGTTGGCAACGTGGATTCCAAGTTGGCAACGCCAACTTTGCCCAGCTTGCATCATTCTTGCTTCCATGCCTCCTTGTTTCATCACCTATCATCAACAAGGGAAATAGCTTCAAAGTCTTACCAATTCAAGCAATAAATTTCATGAGATTCATTCATACTCATTCATATATGCATTCCTTAAATCATTTGCATGAATTTGGCTAGAATTAACATGTTCCTTAATATCATCATGCATGGAAACAAAACTCATAAAAGGACTTGTTTATTTAGAGAAAATGAGTGAAATTAAGCTAAAACTAACTAAGCTAACTAACTAATAATGCAAATATGCATTTGCATCACTTTTCAGTATCTTGTTGATGTTGTTGGCAATCAACTCCCCAACATTCACGTTCTCTCCTTTTATTATACTGTATATAAGTACAGCCCTCTCCTTGGTCACCTCAGATGTATTTAATGTAGGAATCAAAGACCTTCTCACAAAGTCTAACCACCCCCTAGCTTGGGGGCTCAAGTTCCTTCTCCTCAGCTGGTTGAGTTTTCTATCTTTATCATTGATCCACTGCACATTTAGTACACAAATTTCATTCAGGATTTCATCAACTCCTGGGTGTGGTTGCTTCATCCTCTCCTCATAACTTCGAGTGGAGTTGACCCTTTTCACCATCAGCACCCTCTCTATGTTAGAGGGACTATAGTCAATGGTCTTCCCCCTCACATAGCTGATATACCCATAGGTTTGCCCTGGCTGTGGCACGGCATTGGCATAAAACTCCCTTACCACACCTTCCACCACTTTCTTTGGTGGGTTGCAGAAGAGTGCCAAGCCCCTGTTGTTGATCTCAATGTTGATCTCAAGGTGTTCATTCCTTCCTAGTTGGAAGCCGACCTCTGGAATGATCTCCCTCTCACTCACCCAACCATAGAATTGGTTTTGGTTGAATGCTGATAGGAATTTGTACTCATTGAAGTTTGAGCTTGAGGAACTTGAGGTTGGTTCTTTGGTCTTTCTTTTCTTTGAGGTTGAGGATCTTGGTGGTGCCATTGGGTGGAGAGAGAGAGTGTGTTTGAGGGTTCTGAGATATTAGCGGAGTGTTGCGAAGAAACACAAGCAAAACAAGGTTTTGTCCCAACACCAAACTTAGCACTTGATTGTCCCAATCAAGTAGAGAGATAAAGAAAAAGAAGAATGAGAGAAGAAAGAAAGGGCTCTGTGAGTTTGTTTTGTGGAGGGAATGGGGGGGTAGAGGATATATATATATATATATATATATGGTGTGGTTTGATGGTGGGAAAAGAAGGGAATTCAATGTTTTCCACTTGGGGAGTGGCGCCTAGCATGGGAAGAGGCGCCAACCCTTATCCTGCTGTACTCTCTGAAGATGTTGAGTTCCAAAGTGCAAGTACACTTTGACCTCCTTATCATCTATCAAGTGGGCCTCATTCAATCTCCTGAAAAAATAAAATGAAAACCCATTAGTAATGACAAAATGATCCTCCACATTCCTTTTTAATGCTAGTGAATGGGATTGTAACTGATGGGTGTTCCTTGGGACACCAAACTTAATTCATTTGCATCTCAATAAATTGGGTTTATTATTGGGTTTTTAATGTGTTCATGGGGAAGAAATAAGTTCAATCCTTTCACATTCTGTGCGTTTAATCTCCCCTGAACACATTAAATTCCACATTCAAGCCTCCACCAATGTACTAAATGCTTCCAATTTGAGTGGTATTGGGCTTGCTGATTGATTCTCGTATGGTAGTGGCCACACCAAACTTAATCTCTGGGCTTACTCCTTAAAAATTTAATTTATCCAAATGCTTGTAAGCCTAGATCAAGTTGGTGAGTGGCCACACCAAACTTAGCTTTTTAGCTAGTTCTTAGCCCAATCACTCATCATCATTAGTAAATGCTTTCATCCAGCTGCACTTTCAAAAAAATAGCACACAGTTTAACTCACAAAGCTATCTTAACTATCAAAACTGAAATTAACTTCCTAAGCTAATATTTACAATCTACTTCTAATAAAGCAATAAATCAAAAGGATATAAAGTGTTGGGCTGTCTCCCAACCAGCGCTTCTTTATCGTCACTAGCTTGACGTTATTCCTTTATCAATTGAGGTGGTAGCTCACTCTTCTTTCATCCAGTGAGTCCCCCAGGTAATGCTTGAGTCTATGGCCATTTACAGTGAAGGTTCTCTGTGTTTTGTCCTCCATGAGCTGCACTTGACCATAGGGGTACACTTTGATGATGGTGAAGGGTCCAGACCATCTAGACTTAAGCTTCCCAGGGAAGAACCTTAGTCTAGAATTGTATAATAATATGTTTTGTCCTTCAGTGAACTCCCTCTTTGCTATCTTTTGATTATGCGATCTTTTTGTGTTCTCTTTGTAGATATTTGCATTTTCATATGCTTGGTTCCTTAATTCTTCCAGTTCGTTGAGTTGTCTCAGCCTCTTTTTTCCAGCAGCTTGCTCATCAAAATTCAGTAGTTTTAGAGCCTAGAAGGCTCTATGCTTCAGTTCAACTGGCAAGTGGCAAGCCTTGCCAAATACTAGTTGGTATGGTGACATCCCAATGGGGGTCTTGAAGGCTGTCCTGTAGGCCCATAAAGCATCGTCTAGTTTCTTAGACCAGTCCTTCCTTGAGCTTGCAACAGTTTTTTCGAGAATCCTTTTTAGCTTCCTGTTGGAAATCTCTGCTTGCCTGTTGGTCTGCGGATGATAAGGGGTTGCCACCTTGTGTTTGACTCCATATCTGAGAAGAAGTGCTTCCAGTTGTTTATTGCAGAAATGTGTCCCTCCATCACTATTGAGTTCTCTGGGAACTCCAAACCTGCTGAAGATGTTCTTTCTTAAGAAGCTCATTACAACCTTGTTGTCATTTGTGGTGGTGGCAATAGCCTCCACCCACTTTGACACATAATCTATAGCCACAAGTATATAACTATTTGAGTAGGAGGATGGGAAAGGCCCCATAAAGTCAATCCCCCATACATCGAATAGTTCTAGCTCTATTATAAATCTCTGTGGCATCTCATTATTCCTGGGTAAATTGCCAGCCCTCTGGCATTCATCACACCTTGACACCAAATCCTTTGCATCCTGAAAATGTTTGGCTAGTAGAATCCACATTAGAGCACCTTGGCTGCTATTCTTTCTCCACTAAAGTGGCCTTCATATGCAGATCCATGACATTGCCAAAGCACCTCTTGTCCTTCTCCATGGGGTATACACCTCCTCAAGATCCCATCAGCACACTTTTTGAACAAGTATTGCTCATCCTAGATATAGTATTTGGCATCTTTGATGAGCTTTCTCTTCATATGTTTGTTGATGTTCGTTGGTAGTTCCCCAATGGCCTTGAAATTGGCTATATTAGTAAACCAATGGGTCTCTTGTATCATCATCAATTGCTCATCCGGGAAGCTTTCATTCACTGCAAGATGGTGTGCTCCTTCTTCCTCTTGTAGGATCTTTGAGAGGTGGTCAGCAACTTTATTCTCTGCTCCACTCCTATCCTTAATTTTGATGTCAAACTTTTGGAGTAGCAGGATCCATCTTATTAGCCTTGGCTTGGATTCTTGTTTTGTAAGCAAGTATTTGAGTGCTGCATGATCAGTGAATATAATTACTTTAGAACCAATGAGATATGATCTAAATTTATCAAAAGCAAAGACAATGGCAAATAATTCCTTCTCTGTAGTGGTGTAGTTCCTTTGATTTTTATTAAGGACCTTACTGGCATAATAAATGACATGCACCAACTTATCCTTCCTCTGTCCTAAAACAGCACCCACAGCAAAATCTGATGCATCACACGTCAACTCAAAGGGTAGATCCCAACATGGTGGTGCTATGATAGGTGCAGAGGAAAGTTTATTCTTAAGCTCCTCAAAGGCTAACATGCATTCATTATCAAAAACAAAAGGCACATTAGAGACAAGTAGGTTGCTCAATGGCTTGGCAACCTTGGAGAAAGTCTCTAATAAACCTCCTGTAAAACCCAGCGTGTCCCAAAAAGCTTCTGATTGCTTTGACATTGCAAGGTGGAGGTAACTTTTTAATCACCTCTACCTTTGCCCTGTCTACTTCTTTGCCTTTCTTTGAGATTTTATGACCAAGGACCACTCCTTCTGTAACCATGAAATGGCATTTTTCCCAGTTTAAAACAAGGTTAGTCTCTTGGCATCTCTTTAGCACCAGGGCTAAGTGATGCAAGCAATCAGAATATGTGTTACCAAATACAGAGAAGTCATCCATAAACACCTCGATAAACCACTCAATCATATCCGAATATATGGAGAGCATGCACCTTTGGAATGTTGCAGGTGCATTGCACAGTCCAAAGGGCATCATCCTATAAGCAAAAACACTATATGGACAAGTAAATGAAGTTTTCTCCTGGTCCTTTGTACAACTATTTGGTTGTAACCCGAATAACCGTCAAGGAAGCAGTAGTAATCATGTCCAGCCAGCCTCTCGAGCATTTGGTCCATGAATGGTAGGGGGAAGTGGTCCTTCCTGGTGGCTTCATTGAGCTTCATGTAGTCGATGCACATGTGCCAACCGGTCACTGTTCTTATTGGTATCAGCTCATTATTTTTATTTGGTACAATAGTGATTCCTTCTTTCTTTGGAATTACTTGTATCGGGCTCACCCAAGGGCTGTCTGAGATGGGGTAGATCACCCTAGCTTGCCACAACTTCAACACTTCCTTCTGGACTACCTCATTCATGGTTGGATTCAACCTTCTTTGTTGTTGTCTTGAGGGCTTGGCACCCTCTTCAAGTAGAATTTTGTGCATACACATTGAAGGGTTGATCCCTTTTAGGTCTGTGAGTGTCCAGCCTATAGCATCCTTGTGTTGTTTTAGCACTTGGATGAGCTCCTCTTCTTGTTCCTTGCTCAAGCTTGAGTTGATGATCACTAGGTAGGTGTTGTTGTCACCTAGATAGGTATATTTCAAGCTTGAAGGTAGGGTTTTTAGCTCTAGTTTCGGTGCCTCTTCTTCATTGTTGTCTTTGTGGTTTGCCATGATTGAACTTTCCATGGTTCCTTGTGGTGGTTCCTCACATGGTGCTTGTTGCTCCAATTCCATACTTCCTTCATATTGCTCTTCTTCCAAAACTCCTTGGACTATTTATTCTATGGTGTCTACCAACATGCATTCTCCTATTGCTTCCTTGGGATAACTCGTTGCCTTGAAGACATTGAAGACCATCTTTTCCTCATGTAATCTCAAGACTAGTTCTCTTTTTTTCACATCAATGATGGCTCCAGCAGTAGCTAGGAATGGCCTTCCTAGGATAATTGAAGTGTTTGCCTCTTCTTCCATATCAAGCCCAACAAAGTCAGCTGGGAAGATGAATTCGCCCACCTTCACCAACAAATCTTCCACCACTCCATGTGGAAACTTGAATGTTCTGTCAGCTAGTTGGAGTGCCATTCTTCTTGGTTTGACTTCCTCAATTCTCATCCTTCTCATCATGTTCAAGGACATGAGATTGATGCTAGCTCCCAAGTCACACAAGGCCTTTTTAATAGTGATATCCCCTATGATGCAGGGGATTTAGAAACTCCCTGGATCCTTCATTTTCTGGGGAAGTTTCTTTTGTATGATGGCACTACATTCCTCAGTTAGGACTACAGTCTCCTTTTCACCCCAGTTTCTTTTTCTAGTCATGAGCTCCTTTGTAAAACCCGGTTAATTAACGGCTAATTAACCCATAAATGAGAATTTATTCTAGAAAGCCTAAAATGTGATTTTTATGGCTAAATGTGATAGAGGAGATTGAGACGAGAATTTTGGTACCAATTTTGTAGAATTCGGACCAAGATTGGACCGAACGGGCCAAACCGGGCCAACCGGACCCAAAGTGGGCCCTTGGCCCAACATAACTTAACCAAAACCCTAGTTTTCAGCACTCTCTCTCCTCATTTGTTACACACACAAGCTGAAATGGTGGAGAGGAAGGGAAGAACATTCTCTCAACTTCTCTCTCTCACTTGATCTTCAAATCACCATAACTTTTGATCTAGAGCTCCGATTGCCGCCCCGTTTGCGGCCACGCATTCACCGCGGAGAGCTCTACAAAACCCATATAATCAATCTTGAGGTAAGCCACACCTTGCTGTTCGAAATCTCAGCCCCTATTTTCGAGTTTCATGGGTTAAATGTTGAGATTTTGGGGTTCTTTGATGGTATAGGACCCAACTCTCTTGAAGGAGAAGGTTAATCTTGTCTCCTTGGACCTTGGGTGTGGTAAGATTCTCAACCCTAGTGTATTTTGTTGTTTTATGATGTTTGGGTTTTGAGATGTTGTGTATGGGTATGATGGTTGTGGCTTAGGTTGTGTGTGTGGATATTGGAGCTTGATTGGTGATTTTGAACAAGCTTGGAAAGGGCTTGGTGGTGAAAAATCTGCTCTTGGAGGTGTTGAGGCCTTGTGAGCTTGAGGATAAGTGGTTTAGAAGTGCTCCGGTGGAGCTTGGGAAATTCGGCTAAGGTATGGTTTCGGTTTCCCGTATCTAATATGTAATGTGGTAGGAAATACTTAGGCTAGAGGCCCTAAGATAGGCATTGAATGGTTGATGTTGTTGAATGATTGAGATATATGATGTGGTCATATATGTGATGATGAGTATTGATGCCTTGATAGAATGATGTATGAGAAATATGCATGTTGTGATATATGCTTGATTATTGGTTATGGTTGAATTGTGGGTTGAACCATGTTGATGGTGAGTATGATGTTGTTTGTGTACCATGTTGATTTATTGGAATTGGTGTTGTTGAGGATTGGTATGAGGAATAGTATATGATATGTCAATATGTTTGAGTTTGAGCCACTTGGGTGAAGTGGGATATAATGGTGAAATAGTGATTTTGGTAAATTGTGAGTTATGTGTCAATGTGTAAGTTGAGGAGGCTTGATGTTGAATTTGATGTATTTTGATTAATTTCAAAGAAAAGGGATGAAATTGGCATGTTTTGATTGATTTTGGAAAGAAATGGAAATGGCTTGTTTTGAAAATGGCACTTTGTGGTTTTTATGAAAAACATGGTTTTTGGGCATACTTTGGCGGGACATAACTTGGACTACGGATCTCTGTTTTGTACCAAATCTTTTTAGAAAAGAAATTGGATCCGGGATGTCCGTGCCGTTCGAAGAACGGACGAAAAACGATTTAAAATGAGGAAGTTATGTCCGTTGGAAGATTGGGGTCAAAATCTGCGAAATTCTGCAGCTTTTAACTTAGAAAATTTTTAGCAGAATGTCCCCTTGCGCGTGGGCGCACCTGGCGCGTACGCGCCGATCTTCCGTAAGGTGCCATCCACGCGTACGCGTGATGTGCGCGGGCGCGCCGATTGTGCTGCACCCTATGTCTAGCCATTTTCCCGAGAGTTATGCCAGAACTGTGCCGGTGTTGTGCCTGGGGCACGAGAACACCCGCGCGTACGCGTGGTTGACGCGTGCGCGCCGATGGGCAAGTTTGGGATCCACGCGTTAGCGTGCACGACGCTTGCGCGCCGATGAGTTTTTGAGGCCATCCACGCGTGCGCGTGGAGTGCGCGTACGCGTGGCCCTGTTTTCATCCCAAAGTTGATTTTTGAGTTTTAAAAGCCAAATCTCATACTTCTAAGCCTCCGATCTCACCATTCATGTTTTAAATCATCATAATATGCCTAGCTATTAGAAAGGGGCTAGTGAATGTGATAACTTGCGAGTGAAGCAAGGGAAAAATATATGATCAATAAGGATCAAGATGATTCTGTGAGATGCGGAGGATGGTGGTGGAAGTGTTTGTTATGCCATGGGCCGAAAGACTGTAATTGTTTATGAAATGGCTGGTTATGGATTTAACCATGAGCCGGAATAGCTGTGTATGCTATGAATATTGGCTGGTTCTGGATTGAACCGTGAGCCGGAATGGCTGGTATGGATGTTGATCCATGGATGAGAATTCATGCATGTTGATGCTGAATTATTGATAATTGTGAAATTGCACTTCCACTATCTGAGTACGAGTTTCCTTGGGTAGTAGCAGTGGCTAGCCACCACGTGCTCCAGGTTGAGACTCGAAGCTCTGTTAACCCTATGTTGTAAGTGTGGCCGGGCACTGTGAAAGGCCCGGATGAGCTCGAACCCCCGTAAATATTCACCAGTGAGGGTGAAGGATATGGATCATGTTTATGATCACGTTTATAACGAGTATAACTCGAGTTTGGGGATGCACGACAGAGGGACAGTCCAATGGTTAGCGACCAGGACTTGTCGAGTTGGCTATATAACCGACAAGATGATATCATCGGCCACTAGGGACAGGCATTCATTATATGCATACTATGTGAATTGTTTGAGATTGCCTATTTGACTGCATATTACTTGCTAATTGTCTAAATGTCTTAACTGCTATTATTTGTATATTCTTTGTTTGATATATCTGTGTTTGCTATAATATACTCCTGCTGGTGGTTGGGAGGTTTGAAGGAATTGGAAAGGGAAGTATTAGTTAGACTGAAGAATCTTTAGTCAGGTGCCCTTATACGGTTTAGCTTGTTTATAAGCTTTGATATTATCTGGAGAAAGTTCTAGGATTGCCTTCGGCTTTCCTCCATTATTATGTATTATATATGTGGAAGCTGTTACCATGCTGGGGACCTCTGGTTCTCACCCATGCGGATTTTGTGGTTTTCAGATGCAAGGCGTGAGGTTACCCGCTGAGGCATGCTGGAGACTTCTATATTGCGAAGATCCGTTGTTCTCGGGGCTATGTTTTGGTTTATATGTTTTGTTTAGATACTTTTATCTCCATTCAATAATACAAACTGTGATGACTCCTCTTATGGGAGATTTTGGAGAATAGGTTTTATGTATTTGTGTCCCTTTGGGTTACCTTGGGGTTTTCCTTATTTTATCATATGTATATATTGTTATACTCGGACCGGTTATCTTCGCAGCCGGATCTTGAGTCTTGATATTCCTGTTTTTGACACTCCTTTGTATATATATAATCTCACGTTGGTTATCCTTGTTCGTTACGATATCGATCGGAGTGTTGCGCTTTCGAGTTGCGATTTTTGTTTACCCCTTTTTCTACAAAGGCTCCTAGTTATAACCAATCATTCATACTACTATATGTACTAAATTTTTGTTTTAGAGGTCGTAATACCTTGCCATCTCTAAATTATGACTTAAGCATAAGACTCTGTATGGTAGGGTGTTACATTATGGTATCAGAGCAGTTCGTTCCTGTAGAGCCTGAGGGATGGACTGACTATGCTTCTGTGCATTCTCTGTGTGTGTGTTATGTGCTGTTAGTATATCTGCTTGATATATTTGGCATAAACGTTCATGAGCATGCATTTGGGACTTTGAAGCACTAGACTTCCGATATTGAGCCTGATCAACTTAATATCGATTGTTTGGTGTGTATAGGAACCATATGGCGCCTCGTGGATGCGGTAGAGGTTGTGCGAGAGGTCGTACGAATGCTCGTGCACCGGAGAATAACCCTAACGACCCGGTGAACTTTACGACTGCGTTGGAGAACATGGCTGCTGCTATGCAAGCCACTGCTGAGGCCCTTGGTCAACAGATGAACAGCCATGGCAGCGACAGAAATGGAGCTCAGGGACCAATGGAGATTAGAACTTTCGTTGTGTTGGTGGACAAGTGTGGGGTTGCTGAAGAGTGTGTGAAGAGGGCAGCCGCTAAGAAGGAAAGTCACAAAGGATCATTCCCACGGAACCGAGGGAAGAGCATTGCACCTAGAGGTCCGCCTTTCAAGAGGAGAGGTTCCTTTAGGAGGCCCAACAACAACTCCCAAGGAAAAAGGTTTGGGAAGCAGCCACAGAATGAGCAAGCTTGCGCTAGGTGTGGAAGTCACCATCCGGGAGTCCCGCGCATGGCCGGTTGGGGTTTGTGCTACTTCTGTGGTAAGGCGGGACATAAGGCCCTAAACTGCCCGGAGAAGAAAAAACAAGGTGCTGGGAAAGCACAACAGACTGGTCCGGTGTTCACCACTTCAGCTATAGGTGCCGAGGGATCCGAGACACTTATTCGAGGTAATTGTGAATTAGCTGGTCAAACTTTAAATGCTTTATTTGATTCGGGAGCATCACATTCATTCATTGCATTTGAGAAAGCTCATGAGTTAGGATTGAAGATTGTAACCTTAGGTTATGACCTAAAGGTACATAATGCTACCCATGAAGCCATGGTAACTAGGCTAGGATGTCCGGAAGTTTCCCTTAGATTCAAGCAGCGTGATTTTGTTCATGATTTAATCTGCTTGCCGATGATTGGTCTTGATCTTATCTTGGGGTTGGATTGGTTATCTAAGAACCATGTTTTACTAGATTGTTCTACAAAGTCGGTGTATTTTATGACGGAAGATACAGAAGGGCCGGTCGTGGTAAATAATTATTACTTGAACTCGATGATGGTGAACTGTTCTAGATTCGAATGTCAGGGTATCATGTTGTTAACCGCAGGCGTTTCGGGTGATGATCAAAGGTTGGAACAAATTCCGGTTGTGTGTGAGTTTCCGGAAGTGTTTCCCGATGATATTGATGAGTTCCCACCTAACCGAGAGGTTGAGTTTGCTATTGAGTTGGTGCCCGGGGCGGGACCAATCTCAAGTGCTCCTTACAGGATGTCACCGTTAGAGATGAACGAGCTAAAGTCTCAGTTAGAGGATTTGTTGGGAAAGAATTTCATACGACCAAGTGTTTCTCCATGGGGTGCTCCAGTGTTATTGGTGAAGAAGAAAGATGGGAGTATGCGGCTCTGTGTGGATTACAGGCAGTTGAACAAGGTTACAATAAAGAATAAGTACCCATTGCCGAGAATTGATGATCTCATGGATCAGTTACAAGGAGCTGGAGTTTTCTCTAAGATTGACTTGCGATCCGGTTATCACCAGATAAGGGTGAGGGGCGAGGATATCCCTAAGACCGCTTTCAGGACTCGTTATGGTCATTACGAGTACACTGTGATGTCCTTTGGGTTGACGAACGCTCCTGCGATATTCATGGATTACATGAATCGAGTTTTCCGTCCGTTTTTGGATAAATTCGTTGTTGTCTTCATTGATGACATACTGATTTATTCCAAGACTGAGGAAGAGCATGCGGAACACTTGAGGACCGTATTGCAGATTCTAAAGGAGAAGAAACTTTATGCAAAACTGTCTAAGTGTGAGTTTTGGAAGAGTGAGATGAAGTTTTTGGGGCATGTGGTGAGTAAGAAGGGAATAGCAGTAGATCCAACTAAGGTGGAGGTGGTGATGGATTGGAAACAACCAACCACTGTAACAGAGATAAGGAGTTTTCTGGGTTTAGCTGGCTATTACCGAAGGTTTATCAAGGGCTTTTCACAAATAGCTTTGCCAATGACGAAGTTAACCCGAAAAGACACTCCGTTTGTTTGGACTCCTGAATGCGAGGAGAGCTTTCAGACATTGAAGAAAAAGTTGACTACTGCACCTGTGTTAGTGTTACCCGAGCCGAACGAGCCTTTTGAGGTGATTTGTGATGCCTCATTGAAGGGTTTAGGGTGCGTGCTGATGCAGCATCGTAATGTGGTGGCGTATGCCTCACGACAGTTGAGACCTCATGAGGTTAGTTACCCTACGCACGATTTGGAACTCGCTGCGGTCGTGTTTGCCTTGAAGGTGTGGAGGCATTATCTCTATGGGGTTAAGTTCCAAGTTTTCTCTGATCATAAGAGCTTGAAGTATCTCTTTGATCAGAAAGAGCTCAATATGAGGCAGAGGAGGTGGATGGAATTGTTGAAGGACTACGACTTTGAGTTGAATTACCATCCGGGAAAAGCGAACGTAGTGGCGGATGCGTTAAGTCGGAAGTCGTTATATGCGGCTTGGATGATGCTTCAAGAGGAGAAGTTGCTCAAGGGATTCGAGAGTCTGAATATTGGTGCTCGAGAAGTATCCGGAACCTTGCGTTTGAGCCGATTAGAAATCTCAAGTGATTTTAAGTCCGAACTCCTAAAGGCTCATCAAAATGATGAAGCATTATGGAAAGTGTTACCGGCCATTGAGCAAGGGAAACAGTGGAGAGTGTCGGAAGAAAAAGATGGGTTATGGAGATTCAAGGTAGAATCATTGTGCCGGATGTTGGCACTTTGAGGCAAGATATTTTAAAGGAGGCACACAAAAGCGGATTCTCCATTCACCCGGGAAGTACTAAGATGTACCATGATTTAAAGGCGATGTTTTGGTGGCCGGGTATGAAGAATGATGTGGTGGAATATGTTTCAAAGTGCTTAACTTGTCAAAAGGTAAAGATTGAACATCAAAAGCCCGCCGGTATGTTGCAACCTTTAGAGATTCCACAATGGAAGTGGGAAAGTATTGCAATGGACTTTGTGTCAGGATTGCCAAGGACTAGGGCTGGTTTTGATGCTATTTGGGTGATTGTGGACCGATTGACGAAGTCAGCTCACTTTTTACCCATTCGGATGACTTACACCCTTAAAGAGCTAGCACGGTTATACATAAAGGAGATTGTGAGACTTCATGGAGTACCTGCTACTATAATCTCTGATAGAGATCCTCGTTTCACTTCAAGGTTTTGGGGTGCATTTCAGAAAGCTTTTGGAACCCGATTAAGCTTGAGCACGGCTTACCATCCTCAAACAGATGGTCAATCTGAGAGGACGATCCAAACACTAGAGGATATGTTGAGAGCTTGTGTTTTGGACCAACCGGCGAGTTGGGATCGGTATATGCCATTAGTGGAGTTTGCATACAATAATAGTTATCATGCGAGCATTGGAATGGCTCCGTATGAGGCCTTGTATGGGAGGAAATGTCAATCTCCGCTATGTTGGTATGAAGCTGGAGAGAAAGGCTTGTTGGGGCCGGAAATGATATCTGAGACTACTGAACAAGTCAAGAAAATCCGTGACAGGATGCTTACGGCGCAGAGTCGTCAAAAGAGTTACGCCGATCAAAGGCGAAAGCCCTTAGAATTTGAGGAAGGAGACCATGTTTTCCTTAAGATTACTCCGACTACTGGAGTAGGTAGGGCGATTAAGGCAAAGAAGTTGAATCCAAAATACATTGGTCCATTTCAGATCCTAGAGAGGATTGGACCGGTGGCGTATCGGATGGCTCTACCACCTCATCTTTCGAACCTGCACGACGTGTTCCACGTGTCGCAGCTTCGGAAGTACACCCCTGATGCTAGCCATGTATTGGAACCTGAATCAGTTCAGTTAAGGGAAGATTTGACGCTTCCAGTGGCTCCGGTCAGAATTGATGATACTAGTATCAAACGGTTGCGTGGAAAAGATGTTTCACTAGTCAAAGTGGCATGGAGTCGAGGCGGTGTTGACGAACACACTTGGGAACTTGAGTCAGAGAGGCGATCGGATTATCCGCATTTATTCTCAGGTAATTGCATTTGAATTTTGTGGGCAAAATTCCCAATTAGGTGGGTAGAATGTAAAACCCGGTTAATTAACGGCTAATTAACCCATAAATGAGAATTTATTCTAGAAAGCCTAAAATGTGATTTTTATGGCTAAATGTGATAGAGGAGATTGAGACGAGAATTTTGGTACCAATTTTGTAGAATTCGGACCAAGATTGGACCGAACGGGCCAAACCGGACCAACCGGACCCAAAGTGGGCCCTTGGCCCAACATAACTTAACCAAAACCCTAGTTTTCAGCACTCTCTCTCCTCATTTGTTACACACACAAGTTGAAATGGTGGAGAGGAAGGGAAGAACATTCTCTCAACTTCTCTCTCTCACTTGATCTTCAAATCACCATAACTTTTGATCTAGAGCTCCGATTGCCGCCCCGTTTGCGGCCACGCGTTCACCGCAGAGAGCTCTACAAAACCCATATAATCAATCTTGAGGTAAGCCACACCTTGCTGTTCGAAATCTCAGCCCCTATTTTCGAGTTTCATGGGTTAAATGTTGAGATTTTGGGGTTCTTTGATGTTATAGGACCCAACTCTCTTGAAGGAGAAGGTTAATCTTGTCTCCTTGGACCTTGGGTGTGGTAAGATTCTCAACTCTAGTGTATTTTGTTGTTTTATGATATTTGGGTTTTGAGATGTTGTGTATGGGTATGATGGTTGTGGCTTAGGTTGTGTGTGTGTGGATATTGGAGCTTGATTGGTGATTTTGAACAAGCTTGGAAAGGGCTTGGTGGTGAAAAATCTGCTCTTGGAGGTGTTAAGGCCTTGTGAGCTTGAGGATAAGTGGTTTAGAAGTGCTCCGGTGGAGCTTGGGAAATTCGGCTAAGGTATGGTTTCGGTTTCCCGTATCTAATATGTAATGTGGTAGGAAATACTTAGGCTAGAGGCCCTAAGATAGGCATTGAATGGTTGATGTTGTTGAATGATTGAGATATATGATGTGGTCATATATGTGATGATGAGTATTGATGCCTTGATAGAATGATATATGAGAAATATGCATGTTGTGATATATGCTTGATTATTGGTTATGGTTGAATTGTGGGTTGAACCATGTTGATGGTGAGTATGATGTTGTTTGTGTACCATGTTGATTTATTGGAATTGGTGTTGTTGAGGATTGGTATGAGGAATAGTATATGATATGTCAATATGTTTGAGTTTGAGCCACTTGGGTGAAGTGGGATATAATGGTGAAATAGTGATTTTGGTAAATTGTGAGTTATGTGTCAATGTGTGAGTTGAGGAGGCTTGATGTTGAATTTGATGTATTTTGATTGATTTCAACGAAAATGGATGAAATTGGCATGTTTTGATTGATTTTGGAAAGAAATGGAAATGGCTTGTTTTGAAAATGGCACTTTGTGGTTTTTATGAAAAACATGGTTTTTGGGCATACTTTGGCGGGACATAACTTGGACTACGGATCTCTGTTTTGTACCAAATCTTTTTAGAAATGAAATTGGATCCGGGATGTCCGTGCCGTTCGAAGAACGGACGAAAAACGATTTAAAATGAGGAAGTTATGTCCGTTGGAAGATTGGGGTCAAAATCTGCGAAATTCTGCAGCTTTTAACTTAGAAAATTTTTAGCAGAATGTCCCCTTGCGCGTGGGCGCACCTGGCGCGTACGCGCCGATCTTCCGTAAGGTGCCATCCACGCGTACGCGTGATGTGCGCGGGCGCGCCGATTGTGCTGCACCCTATGTCTAGCCATTTTCCCGAGAGTTATGCCAGAACTGTGCCGGTGTTGTGCCTGGGGCACGAGAACACCCGCGCGTACGCGTGGTTGACGCGTGCGCGCCGATGGGCAAGTTTGGGATCCACGCGTTAGCGTGCACGACGCTTGCGCGCCGATGAGTTTTTGAGGCCATCCACGCGTGCGCGTGGAGTGCGCGTACGCGTGGCCCTGTTTTCATCCCAAAGTTGATTTTTGAGTTTTAAAAGCCAAATCTCATACTTCTAAGCCTCCGATCTCACCATTCATGTTTTAAATCATCATAATATGCCTAGCTATTAGAAAGGGGCTAGTGAATGTGATAACTTGCGAGTGAAGCAAGGGAAAAATGTATGATCAATAAGGATCAAGATGATTCTGTGAGATGCGGAGGATGGTGGTGGAAGTGTTTGTTATGCCATGGGCCGAAAGGCTGTAATTGTTTATGAAATGGCTGGTTATGGATTTAACCATGAGCCGGAATAGCTGTGTATGCTATGAATATTGGCTGGTTCTGGATTGAACCGTGAGCCGGAATGGCTGGTATGGATGTTGATCCATGGATGAGAATTCATGCATGTTGATGCTGAATTATTGATAATTGTGAAATTGCACTTCCACTATCTGAGTACGAGTTTCCTTGGGTAGTAGCAGTGGCTAGCCACCACGTGCTCCAGGTTGAGACTCGAAGCTCTGTTAACCCTATGTTGTAAGTGTGGCCGGGCACTGTGAAAGGCCCGGATGAGCTCGAACCCCCGTAAATATTCACCAGTGAGGGTGAAGGATATGGATCATGTTTATGATCACATTTATAACGAGTATAACTCGAGTTTGGGGATGCACGACAGAGGGACAGTCCAATGGTTAGCGACCAGGACTTGTCGGGTTGGCTATATAACCGACAAGATGATATCATCGGCCACTAGGGACAGGCATTCATCATATGCATACTATGTGAATTGTTTGAGATTGCCTATTTGACTGCATATTACTTGCTAATTGTCTAAATGTCTTAACTGCTATTATTTGTATATTCTTTGTTTGATATATCTGTGTTTGCTATAATATACTCCTGCTGGTGGTTGGGAGGTTTGAAGGAATTGGAAAGGGAAGTATTAGTTAGACTGAAGAATCTTTAGTCAGGTGCCCTTATACGGTTTAGCTTGTTTATAAGCTTTGATATTATCTGGAGGAAGTTCTAGGATTGCCTTCGGCTTTCCTCCATTATTATGTATTATATATGTGGAAGCTGTTACCATGCTGGGGACCTCTGGTTCTCACCCATGCGGATTTTGTGGTTTTCAGATGCAGGGCGTGAGGTTACCCGCTGAGGCATGCTGGAGACTTCTATATTGCGAAGATCCGTTGTTCTCGGGGCTATGTTTTGGTTTATATGTTTTGTTTAGATACTTTTATCTCCATTCAATAATACAAACTGTGATGACTCCTCTTATGGGAGATTTTGGAGAATAGGTTTTATGTATTTGTGTCCCTTTGGGTTACCTTGGGGTTTTCCTTATTTTATCATATGTATATATTGTTATACTCGGACCGGTTATCTTCGCAGCCGGATCTTGAGTCTTGATATTCCTGTTTTTGACACTCCTTTGTATATATATAATCTCACGTTGGTTATCCTTGTTCGTTACGATATCGATCGGAGTGTTGCGCTTTCGAGTTGCGATTTTTTTTTTACCCCTTTTTCTACAAAGGCTCCTAGTTATAACCAATCATTCATACTACTATATGTACTAAATTTTTGTTTTAGAGGTCGTAATACCTTGCCATCTCTGAATTATGACTTAAGCATAAGACTCTGTATGGTAGGGTGTTACATCCTTCAAGAACTTTGCGTAGAGGGGCATTTACTCCAATGCTTCAGCAAATGGTATGTTGATTTGGAGCTTTTTGAAGATTTCTAAAAATCTGGAGAACTGGCTGTCCTTCCCATCCTTCCTTAGCCTTTGTGGGTATGGTGCCTTTGGTACATAAGGCTTCAAGATTGGCTTTGGTAAGGATGGGTTAGGGGCCTCTTCTTTCTTCCTATTTTCAGGCTTTTCTGCAGCTTCTTCTTCTTTGTTTTCCTGATTTTGGGTGGCTTCTTCTATCACTTTTCCACTTCTAAGTGTGATGGCCTTGCATTCCCCTCTTGGGTTGGCCATGGTCTCACTTGGAAATGTGTGTGTAGGCATTGGGATTTGCTTGGATAAGAACCCCACTTGTGCTTCCAGTTTTGAGATTGCTACACCTTGGTTCTTCAAATTCGACCTGTATTCTTCTTTGTTGGCATCTATCTTCTTTTCAGCTTGTGCTTGCCTGTCCAAAAGGGTGGAAATGGCTCCTGTGAGCTGTGATGATAGCTGTGCTATTGCGGCCTCTACTCTCTCAAAGTTACCCTTGATTTCACATGGTTGTGAGGTTGGGGTTAGTGTGTCTTGATGGTGGTGTATTTGCTGGTTGGAAGGATATGATGTGTGAGATGGATTGTGGTAAGGTCTGTTGTTATTTGACTGATGGTTGGAGTTGTGATTCTGGTATTGATTGGCTTGGTATGGTTTGTTATGCTCTTGGTTGTGATTTTGTTGGTTCCCCCACCCAAATTTTGGGTGGTTCTTCCATCCTGGGTTATATGTCTTAGAGTTAGGGTCATATGGTGGTCGAGAGGGGTTATGCACATAGTTTGCTTGCTCACATTCAACTTCTGGTTCATTTTCTTCTTGGGGTGGTGCTTGAGCTTGGACAACTACAACTTGATTGTTTTCTATTTTCTTGGTTAAGGCTGCCAATTGTGTTACAATTGCCTTGTTTTGTGCCAACAGGGCATCCATAGAATTGAGTACCAACACCCCCTTCTTTTGGCCTCTTTCTAAAGCATAGAAGTAGTCATTCTCAGCTACAGTTTCAATGACATCTATGGCTTCCTCAATGGTCTTCTTCTTGTTGAGTGAACCCCTTGAAGAGTGGTCCACAGCCTTCTTTGATTCATAGGTTAATCCTTCATAGAAAATGTGGAGCTGCACCCACTTATTAAACATATTCGGTGGACATTTCCTTGTTAGATCTTTGAACCTCTCTTAGGCCTCAAAGAGTGTTTCACCACCTAGCTGTCTGAAGGTTTGCACCTCAGCTCTTAGCTTGTTGATCCTCTGTGGAGGGTAAAATCTCGCTAGAAACTTGTTCACAACATCCTTCCATGTGGTTAGGCTCTCCTTGGGAAATGATTCTAACCACTTTGTTGCCTTATCTTTGTGTGAGAAAGGGAACATAAGTAGTTTGTAGGTGTCAGGGTATACACCATTGGACTTTACAGTATCGCATATCCTCAAGAATGTGTTGAGATGTTAATTTGGATCTTCTTGAGCACCTCCTCCATATGAGTAGTTATTTTGGACTAGTGTGATGAGTTGAGGTTTCAACTCAAAGTTGTTAGCATGGATTGTTGGCTTGAGGATGCTGTTGCCACAATTTCCTAGATTTGGGTTGATATAGGAGCCTAAGACTCTCCTCTCTTGCCCAACTTGATTTCCAGCTCCTCCTCCAACATCTTCGTGCACTTCATCTTCCATGGTGGTTGTTAAATCTTCTTCTACTGGTTCTTCTCCAACTATACCCTTGCCTCTAGCCTCCCTTCTCAATCTAAGGAAGGTTCTCTCAAGTTCACTATCAAAAGAGGATGAGGTCTCTCCTCTTCTACCTGTCATGCAGATAACACACAGCGAGAAAAGAGCAAGTGAAGAAATCTCCTTAGTTAAAATTAGTGATTAGCTTAAGTGATGCAATTAATCAAACAGTTAGAAGAGTAAAAGTATAAACAATGAATAGCTAAAGAATCTCAGAAAGACAAGAAAGAAAAACAGAGATTAAAAGGAATTTAAAGGTTACACTAGGAAATGAATAAAGAAAAAAAATAAAATAAAATAAAAAATGCTTAATCTAGCTTTCCAATTGGTTTACTCATTGTCAAATTCATACCAATCCCTGGCAACGGCACCATAAAACTTGATGGTTTGGATTCATTACCCTTCCTCAATAATATTGATGAATCCGCTCTTGGCAAGCGCACCAAAATTATCGTCAAGTAATAACCCACAGTGGAGTGGGATCGTATCCACAGAGACTGGTAGATTTGAGCAATTTTAATCAATTGGTGAATTAGTCAAGCTCAACAGAATAAGTTGTGTGTGCAGAATTATAAATGGCAGAAACATCAATGACAAAAGAAATAACAGAAGCAATAAAATGCAGAAATGGAAATAACAAGAATGTAAAGGGGAATGGGATTTTGCAAAATGTAAGTAAAGCTATAAAAGAATGGGAGAAATAAGAATGGGGGAATTCATTGAGATCAGGAGATACTGTCTCTTTGGATTAATTCCAGCTCATATCCTCTTCAATCATGCAACTCATTGACCTCTTGGCAATCATGATTGATTGAGCCCGAATCCCTTGGTGACTCAATCTCTCATATCTTGATCAATAGCTGATTCCTTAGTCTAATTGCTCATGAAGAGAGATATCCTTGGTCCCTGATTATACCACACATCATCATAGGTCCATGTAGATGGAGGATTATATGTCACCATATCCAAACACCAAAACCCAAGTTTTTACTCAAGTGTGAGAAGGAATTTCTAGCATGGTTTCATGTTTCCTTTTCCAAGGTTCCCATGAAACCCATTTTGCATTCAATCTCTTTTCCAAGTTAATTGAACACTAAGCATTAAAATCGAAATTCCTTTTAGCAAATCAAAGAGAAGATGAAGAGAAGAAGAAATTCACTATCATTAATCCATCAAGTACAATAGAGCTCCCTCTCTCAATGAGATGGAATTTAGGTACTCATAGCTCAGGGAGAAAGAACAAAAGATGGAAGAGATGAAGTGTGAAAAGTAAAAAGTGAAATCCAAACTAAGCTCCGTGACTTGCTAGCTAAACCCTTTTCCAATACTTTCAAGGGTATTTATACTACTCCTAGATCTAAAAAATAAAAGAAAATTACAAAAGTGAAAGGAAAATTACAATTTTAAGGGAAAAGAAACTCAACAAACGTGATTTTCCAGCTGGCGTGTGACTGGCACTTCTCTGGCGTGTCACGCTCCTTCTATTTCAGATTTGGCGTGCCATGCCTCTCCATTCAAATGGAACGCCGTCCTCTGTTTCACCTCTAGCGTGCCACGCCTTCGAGCCTAAGTGGCACGCCCAAGACATTTTAAAGGGCCAAGTAGCCTGGCGTGCCACGCCTTCGATCTAAAGTGGCACGCCCAATACATTTTAAAGGGCAAAGCACCCTGACGTGCCACGCCTTCGAACCAAAGTGGCACGCCCAAGGTCACTTCCCTTATTTCTATGCTTCTGGAGTTTTGTACCAGCGTGGCACGCCCAGCGTCTGGCGTGCCACACCCTTCTTAAAGCTTCACCCCCCTGCCGGCATGCCATGCCTCGCCATCTAAGAGGCACACCTGAGTTCATTGGCTCCTCTTCTTCCACTCTGGAAAACATTACCAACGTGCCACGCCATGAGACTGGCGTGTCACGCCCTTCATTTGCTTCATCTTCTTGCTGGCATGCCACGCCTCATCTCCCAAGTGGCACGCCTGAGTTCATGGCCCTTTAATTCCCTCTCTGGAAAACAATACCAGCGTGCCACGCTATGAGACTGGTGTGTCATGCCCTTCATTTGCCATGGTCCCAGATGTTGGCGTGCCACACCTGAATGTTCAAGTGGCACGCCAAAGTGAGATAATTAAGCTGGTGTGCCACGCCTTCGATACCAAGTGGCACACCCAGCTTTATTTTACCTCCTTAGGTGCTGGCGTGCGACACCTTGTTGCTCAAGTGGCATGCCTTAGTGGGACTTCTTGAGCTGGTGTACCACGCCTTTGATACCAAGTGACACGCCCAGCTTTCGCATGGTCTCCTTGTTCACTGGCGTGCCACGCCTTGTTGCTCAAGTGGCACGCCCATTCAATTGTGGGTCTTATAGGCTTGGCGTGCCACGCCTTGATCCTCAAGTGGCACGCCCAAGTGAACTCTGGGGCTGGCGTGCCACGCCTTCGACACAAAGTGGCACGCCATAGTGATGGCTCATCTAGCAATGAGTTCGCGTGCCACGCCCTGCTCTTGGCGTGCCATGCCCCTTTGATGGTCTTCAAGTTTTGCTCTCTGGAATGTTGTACCAGTGTGCCACGCCAATACATATTTGTGGTGTTTGTTCCAAGTAGCACGCCTACTTCACACGCCCCCACTTGTTTTGTTGTTCTCTTCCCCATTTTTGATGTTTTCTTCACCTGAAATCCAGCAAAAACTCATTTCAAAGCAATGTACTATGATATTTATCAATTAAGGCATGAATTGCAATGATCAAATGAGATTATGTCTCTTTTATGGTCCTTTTTATTTAAGAAAAAGGGTAGATGATGTAAGTCATCACTTCCTTTCCATCCTCTAAGCCATTCCTGCCCTATAAAATCTGAAAACACTTAACACACATATCACGACATCAAATGGTAATAAGAGAGGATTAAGATTAGTGAAATTAAGGCCAAAGAAGCATGTTTTAAACCATAGCACAAAATCAGGAAGAAAAGTGTAAAACATGCGGATTCTGTGAATAAATGTGAGAATAGTGGATAAAATTCACTCAATTAAGCACAAGATGTACCACAAATTAGTGGTGCATCAAATCTTCCCACACTTAAACATTAGCATGTCCTCATGCTAAGCTCAAGAAAAGCTATAAGAGTGAAGAGGAATGGTAGAAAGTATGAGATGTAACCTATCTATATGAATGCAAATACATGCAAAATGTTTCTACCAACATAGTTAAAAGTAAACAAATCCCTCAAGAAAAAATATGAACTGGATCTCACTAATTCAAAGCATAAAATAAGGTACAAGTAAACTTGCAAAAGAAGATAGCTCATGAAAGCTGGAAACAAAGAATCGAGCATCGAACCCTCACTAGAAGTGTATTCACTCTAATTACTCAAGTGTTTAAGGTTCGATTCTCTCAACTCTCTAATGATGAGGGAAAAACGATTCCACACAAAACTCACCGGCAAGTGTACCGAGTTGCATCAAGTAGTAATTACTCACAAGAGTGAGGTCGATCCCACAAGGATTGATGGATTGAGCAATTTTAGTTAGGTGATGAATTTAGTTAAGCAAACAGTTGATGATTTGAGTGAATTGTGATCAACAGAAGCTAAATTTTATGAAAATAAAAGGGAGAAGAGAAATTGACAAAATCTAAAGTGCAGAAATGTAAATTGAGCTGAAACTTAAAGTGCGAGTAATGTAAATGACTGAAACTTAGATTACAAGAATTGTAAATGGCAGAAACTTAGATTACAAGAATTGTAAATGGCTGAAGCTTAAACTGCAAGAAATCTAAATTACTGAAGCTAAATTGATGAGAAATGTAAATTGCTTGAAGAGTAAAAGGGATTTGGGTGCTTGGATTCAGAATTCAACAAGAAAATGGAAATTGAAGCAAATCAGAAAGCTATTAGATGAATGGACTCAATTTAGTAGCAAAACAGAAAGGAAAATTTCTTGAAGAAATAAACAGCAAGAAGACTTGATTCAATTATGAAATTCTTAATGATAAATTGAAGATCGAAGAAGAGAAATGAGATTAGAAAGCAGATCTAGATCTCAATTGCTGTCTTGATCAAGCAGAAAATAATTGCAGAAGAAATCAAAAGAGAAAATAGCAAATGAAACTTAGATCCAATCCTTAGAACAATTGAGATGAAGGATGAAAGATGATTCTCAGAGATCCAATCCTTAGAACAATTGAGATGAAGGATGAAAGATGATTCTCAGATTTAGAATCAATGAAGCTCTTCAAGCTTAATTCAAATTCCAAGAACAGATAGCAGAAGTTGTAGAAGCAAAGAAAATGAAAATAGAAAGCTAGATCCAATTCCCAAAATCCCAAATTCGAAGATAAATGAAAATTCAAAGTGAAAACTAAAAAATGAACTAAAAGGTCCTTTACAAATTGAATTTACTCCTATTTATACACTTCCTATTTTTGGCTTTTAGAATTTGGAGTGGGCTTTTCAAATTGGTGAAGAAGTGGATCCAAGATGGTATTTTCATTGAAAATGGACCAAGGGCCAGCTCCAGTGGAGCGCTCGGTTAAGTAAGGTAACGTAGCACTCCCTTGCTTAGTGTGCTCCTTCAGACTAAGCCTCGTGCCAAGCTTCATAGCGCTCAGTGAAGAATTCCAACGTAGTGCCCTTGCTTGTATATGGGCTTCCATCTTCGAACCATGGCAGTCCCATTTGAGCCAATTTCCTTGAAGTAGCGCTTAGTAAAGTGTTTCAACGTAGTGCCCTTTCTATGCATGTGTGCCCCTCTTCGAACCTTGCTGGCTTCCTTTTGCTAGCAATTCCTTGCTTGGTGTAGTGTAGCACTCCTTTGTGTGCATGGTTCGAACCTTGGCTGCCCCATTTATGAGTGTCGCGCCTTACTTTTCTTCATGGGGAGGCCCGAAAAAGGTAGAAGAGTTAACGTAGCGCTTTCTTCAAATTGGGCGCTGGTGCCTTGTGGTTGAGCGCTTAGTTTGAACACACAACGTAGCGCTCCTTTGCCCCTTGGTGCGAGCTTGGCTTTTCTCCATACCAGCGCTCACTTTGTGAGCGCAGTGCTCAAATAGAGAGCGTTACATCTCTTTGTTGCTCCCTTAGCCTAGCTTTCTTGGTGTAGCATTGGGCGCTCCATTGGGTAATTGAGTGCTGGCCCTTGTTGCTTTGGATGAGCACCACGCTTTAATATCATGAGCCACGCTTTGGTTGAGCACGCTTTCCTGGTTCTTTCTTTTCTTCATCATTTCTTCACCTACAAGTAATCAAACCTACCAAACAAAGCATCACCAAATTCACAAGATTTCTGCATTAATCGTAAAATCAACTAATTCCAGCATGAATCCTATGATTTTGTGTCAATTAATTGATGTTTGATTGATTTAACATAACCATGCAAATCTACTCCAAATCACTTACTTATAGTGCAACAAAGTGCATAAAACCTAATAAAACAAGTGGAAAATGCTTGAAAAGCTAGCATAAGATGACTTGTCATCACAACACCAAACTTAAATCTTGCTTGTCCCCAACCAAGCACTAAACATAAGAAGAAATGAAATGAAACAGAGAAATATACATGCCCTTATTTAGCAGATAATTGAACTTGGTTCATGGGGTTTTATGCAGACAAATGTAGCTCACTTATTCTTTGCTGATAGACAAGAAATGTTTCCTTAAAGGTTCACTAGAGTTGCTGCTATAATTCCTTGCTTTTTTATTTATCCCTTTTTGAGTTTTCTTTCTTTTTTTTGCTTAGAAAGCTTATTTCTTAATGAAAGCTTGGTGTCAAATGTTGCAGTAGCCCTTTTGGCTCAATTTTGCTCAACACTACTTGGGCTGCTGCAACACTACTTCACCACAGACACATGGCTCACAATTTCTTCCTAGGAACATTGATGCCCAACATCTCTTTGGATCACTAAATGCTTTGTGACTAGGTTGCTCTTGATCATGGACTTTCGGTTGGCAATCCCGAATTAGTTAATCCAAGTGGCCAAGTTTTAAAATACTCCTCACAACCTAATTGTCCAAGCATATCCTAGTACAAGAGCACCACAAGCATATGTCCTAAGGTCCAAGCTATAGGTGTCTAGCCTTATTATTTGTTTCTTTGCCAATTCTTGGCTTTCTTTTTCTTTTCTTTCTTATTTTTCTTCATTCTTAAGGGATATTCATTAATAAAAGGCTTTATAGCAGAAATCTAATTCACATTACAAAGAACATCTTATTATGCAGCTTTTATTATTGAGCTAATTATTAAATCAAACAAGCACCACCACTGAATTCTCATTCTAATTCCTACAACATTGGACAATCACTTTCTGTTTCAAACATCTTTCTTTTATTTATGCAGAAGGGAAACAAAATAGAATGTAAGCAAATGATTGACAGCAAGCACAATGCAAATCACTTGTAAGAAAACTACTTAGAATATGAATGTGCAAAACATAAAGCAATTGGAGGCATATCATGTTTCAGATATGCATCATCCTTATTTAATTGAAAAACTTGAAAGAAACTCCAGCACCTCCTAATTGTCGTGCTCCTTGCTCCTGCTTGATTCTCCTTTCTTCTTCCTCTTCTTGTGTGCTTCTTGAGGTTCTTTAGTAGGGCACCTACGATCCAAAATTTCGTCCACTTGACCTGAGAGTCCAGCATTCTTCAGTCCTTGCCGCATGTGTGCTATATTCTTATTGACTTGTGCTCTCTGCTACTCTACGAATTCTGGACAATGGGCAAATGGCTTGATCTCTTGGTTCAATGTTGGCATGCCATGGACTACATAGTCCAACTTTGCTTGAGTTTGCATATCATACTCCATTCTGTCCACATTCCTATGTTCTCCAATAGTATGATATATATTTTTCCATTGATAGAGATTTTGGGTGTACTCCCCATACTTGGCCTGTCGTAGAAACAATCCATTAACTGATTCTTGAACTTTTGTTGACTGTTCCCTTTGCCCATCAAAGATCTTTGTTTGAAATTCTTGTTGTTGAGCCATCATTTGTTGTTGCCATTTCTCTTGTTGTTCCATCATTTGGCGTTGCCAGTTCTCTTGTTGCTCTCGATCCTTCAGATACTGCTCCTGTTACCTCAAATATTGTTCTTGATGTTGCTCCTGTGCTCTCACGAATTGCTGAGACATTTCTTCAATGGCTCTCTGTATTTGGCTCAAATCCAACGCACTAGAAGCTTGCACTTCCTTGCTGCTGGCCTCATCCTTTTCAGCTGGCCTTTTGTTATTGTCCATAAGCTTCTTATTGGTTTCCTTGTCTTTCATCAAGGTTCTTCCACTCCTTAATTGGATGGCTTTGCATTCTTTTTTGGGATTCGGAATTGTATCACTTGGGAGTGAGCTTGTTGGTCTTTTAATCACTGCTTGCTTGGACAATTGAACAATTTGCCTTTCTAGATTTTTCATTGAGGCTTTATGGTTCTTGCTGGTTAGCTCTTGGTGCTTCATCATCCTTTCCATCAGTATCTCCAAGTTGGAGATTCTTTGGGAGTCTTGAGGTGGTTGTGGTTGATTATGGGGTGTTGAAGGTTAGTGAAAAGTGTTTTGGTTAGTTGATGGATTATTGGGTGGATAGAAGTTAGAATTGGGGTAGTTGTTTTATGATTTTCTGTATTGGTTTTGCTTAGTTTGCTGATGGTTTTGGTGGTTTGTGTTTCTTGAGTTGTTTTGGTTTGAATTTCTTTGCCATGGCTACTGGTTTTGATTCTGGTTGTCTCCCCATCTCAGATTTGGATGGTTTCTCCAGGAAGAGTTGTAAGTATCTCCATGAAAGTCATTTGATCCAGAACCTTGGTTGTGCACATATTGAACTTGTTTCCGCTGCTGATCCTCTTGGTTTTCTTCATTTTACCCCCATGTGGGTGATGGTTGACTTGTGTTCACTGCTGTAACTTGGAGGCTATCAATCCTCTTAGCCATCATCTCCATTTGTTGCTAGATTTGTTGGTGCATCACCTTGTTTTGAGCTAAAATAGTGTCCACACCTTCAAGCTCCAATACACCTTTCCTTTGAGCTGGTTGGCGTTGCCTCTGATGACCATAGAAGTATTGGTTGTTTGTTACAGTGTCAATGAGATTTTGAGCCTCCTCAGCTGTCTTCATGAGTTGTACTGAGCCTCCAGCAGAGTAGTCAAGTGCTTCTTAAGCTTTCAATGTTAATCCTTCATAGAAGTTTTGGAGTCTATCCCATTCACTGAACATTTCTGGCGGGCACTTCCTGATTAGAACTTTGTATCTCTCCCATGTCTCATACAATGACTTTCCATTCATCTGAGTGATGTTTGGACCTCTATTTTGAGTCTGATGATCCTTTGGGGAGGATAGAACTTGGCTAAGAACTTGTTCACTAGATCTTCCCAATTGTTGATGCTATCTCTTGAAAATGATTCCAACCATTGATTAGCTTTGTCTCTCAGGAAAAATGGAAACAACAACAATTTATAAATGTTAAGATGCACACCATTGGTTTTCACTGTGTTACATATCCTCAGAAAGGTGGATAGATGTTGGTTTGGATCTTCAAGTGGGCCTCCTCCATAGGAACAATTGTTCTGCACGAGAGTGATGAGTTGAGGCTTCAATTCAAAATTGTTTGCGTGCTACTCCTACAATGCCTTGGATTAGGAAAAGTGTAGGAGGCTAGAACCCTCCTTTGAGGCTGGCCATTGTTGTTAGCCACTCCCTCTGGTGGATTAGGAGCATTTCCTTCCATTTCCTGGTTCTTTTCCTCTGATTCCTCTCCACCAATAATTCTCTTTCCTCTGGATTCTCTTCTTATTCTTCGAAGAGTTCTCTCATCAATGTCACCAGAGGTGGAAACCTCTCTCCTTGCTTCTGTCATACAACCAGAAGAATAAGAAACACACAGAGCACTCTGTAACAGCAGTAACAACAATGTATCTGACATGATTTGGAACTAACGCGGAATAGATATTAAGCGAAATTAGAACATAATTGGTAATGGAGTATTACAGTAAATTGAAACAAAACTAAATAATCTCACCACGAGAAACAAAGTAGGATGACATTGCAGGACAACACAGCAGTGCCTTCCAAACTAACCCAGCAGCAACAACAGCGGCAACTTTCATCGCATGCAATCCCAGTAAATTAACCCTACGACATCCATACCTGAAAATCCTCAACAACAGATAACCAGAACAATTACAGCAAGAGTTTTGGAGCGAGAGCAACTTACTATAATAAAGAAGAATGACAGAGTGAGCAGCAGCTTCAACGGCAACCTCCAATAGCAACAGCGTTGTTTCTCAATAGCCAGAGGCGCGGGGGAGCAGCCTCCAGCAGTGGCAGTGGCAAACAGATCCTCTGCTACCTTGTTTCTTCCCATGGAGGACCCAAGAACAATGGCAAAACAATTCGGAACGGCGAGCAATGGCGGCAATGAGTTTCTCTCTCTCGCGAGCTCCCTTTCTCTCCGCGTGGTCGCATTCTATCTCTGTCTCCTCGCCTCCTGTAGCAACGACGGCGACCCTGAGCTTCAGCGGCGGTGATGGAGTCCATGATGATGGCAACGACTTCTCCTTTTGCTCTGTCGAAAACTCCCTCGGCGCTTCTCTTTCTCTCTCACGTGTCTCCCTCTCCCTTCTGCGACAACGACGGCAACGGGAGCACCCAACCCTACTGGCGCCATCTCCCTCCTTCTCTTCTCTGTTCCCTCACTCGGGCTCTCCGTCTCTTCTTTCTCTTTCTGTTTGTGTGTTACGTTAGTGAGAAGGGTGAAGGGGTGGCGACTAAGGTTGTGAGGGTAAGGGGAGTGTGTTTTGAATTTTAGGGTTAGGGTTTGATTTGAAAATTTTTGGGTTAATTAAGATTTGGTAATTTAAACAAAATTAGGGAATATAGTATTAATTTGAAACCTAATTTAATTTTTAAAATTATTTTAAAATATTAATTTACTAATTGACTTTCAATCAAGTATTCTAATTTTAAAATTAGAGATAATATAATTAATATTTTTATTAATAAAATTAAAATATTAAATTCCAAAATCTCAATTATTTAAATCAAATCATATAAAATTATTTTACAACTACTAAACTTTATAATTTAAATATGAAAAATTATTCGATAATTATAAAATTAGATAAAAATTTTAATTTAATTCAAACTTAGTTTAACTAAATTTAATTTAATTATTTTTAATAAAAAAATTTAAAATTAAATTTTTAATAAATAAATAAATTAAAACTGATTGATAATAAACTTTTTTAAAAGTTTTAGATTTTAGTATTTTACATAAAGACTAAGCCTTCTAATGAAAATCTATCTAATTCAAGAAGAATTTCTCTCAAATCCATGCCAAAATTTGAGATATGATTTGGATTGGACATCTCGTGGTCTAATTTTGCATCTAGAAATAGATGTGTGTCATATGGTATAAGCTCAGAGATCTTAGACTAACTCAGAATATTAGATCGTGATAATTACATATTTTATATAAATAAATGATTAATAACTAATTTTTTACTGTTCAAATAGAATGGTTGATGCTGCTCAATTATATATGTTTCATATTTGAAGTTGGTTGATGTTGCTCAAGTATGTATTTCTAATCACATGTTTTCTTATTTTTGTCCATTTTTTTATTTGTTTTGTATAAATAATCTAACACTTTCAAGTTACAAAAAAAAAACCTGTAAAGTAGATATGAAAACTAAAACCATATTTGTATGTAAAATTATCAAATACGAACTATCAATTGATCTAATATAATTAAGATATTAGGTTATTGGTTGTATCACATGTTCCATACATAATTAAATAAATATATAAAATGTGTTTGAAAGATAATTACACGTCATATATTATATGTGCATTACAAATAATCCAAATAAGTGGCCAAGAGGTAAAACAAGTGATATAATATGAGAGTATTAGTATCTAGTATGAAGGATGCTAAAGATGTTGATCGATAACTAATTCAACATCGGTGGAGCGGCGTCATGGCGGGCACCAGCACCTCCTTCGCCGCCAACGCTGTCCGATCCACCGCCGTGGAACTTTCCAGAACCACAAGGTGCAACAGCCACCGTTCTCTGCTCTCCCTTGCTTGAATCTCCTCCTCCAAAAGCCGCGGCGGTTCCGTCTCCGCCATCACTTGCGACGAGCATCCCCGTGGACCTTACTGCATATATGTTGGCCCTATTGACACCGCCAGCAAAGAAACCCTCGAAGCTCTTTACTCCCAAGTACAGACTCAAAATCACTACTTGTATTCAAAATTTGAGCCCTTTTTTTAATATTAAGAGTTGATTCTGGAATTGTACCTTTTTTTCTGTTTGTTGTTACAGGCACGAGATGCATATTATGAAATCAAGCTAGAATTAAGATTACTATTAGAGAGTTCTACAAAGATTTATATCATCAAGAACGTTTTCCTATGGTAGGTTTTAGAGATGGTCTGGTAGAAAAGATAGTTGAGCAAGATGTTGTGATATTAGAAGAATTACCATCGGCTGAGGAGATCCGACAGGCTGTGTGGGACTGTGAATCATCTAAGGCACCAGGATGTGACGGATACAACATGAATTTCATCAAGAGATGTGGTGTGCGAAATTGTGATCACTACTTTTCACAACTCAAATAATCCCTAGTAATGGCCCCAAGAACTTGGTGCTCAATACCATGGCATAAACACAACTTTGCACAACTAACCAGCAAGTGCACTGGGTCGTCCAAGTAATAAACCTTACGCGAGTAAGGGTCGATCCCACGGAGATTGTTGGTATGAAGCAAGCTATGGTCACCTTGTAAATCTTAGTCAGGCAGACTCAAATGGGTATAGTGATATACGAATGAAGCATAAAGATAAAGATAGAGGTACTTATGTAATTCATTGGTAGGAACTTCAGATAAGCGTATGAAGATGCTTTCCCTTCCGTCTCTCTGCTTTCCTACTGTCTTCATCCAATCCTTCTTACTCCTTTCCATGGCAAGCTTATGCAAGGGTTTCACCGTTGTCAGTGGCTACCTCCCATCCTCTCAGTGAAAATGTTCCTATGCTCTGTCACAGCATATGGCTAATCAGCTGTCGGTTCTCGGTCAGGCCGGAATAGAATCCAGTGATTCTTTTGCGTCTGTCACTAACGCCCCGCCTGCTAGGAGTTTGAAGCACGTCACAGTCATTCAATCATTGAATCCTACTCAGAATACCACAGACAAGGTTAGACCTTCCGGATTTTCTTGAATGCCGCCATCAGTTCTCGCCTATACCACGAAGACTCTGATCTCACGGAATAGCTGGCTCGTTTGTCAGGCGAGCACTCGGTTGTCAGGCGATCAACCATGCATCGTGTATCAGGAATCCAAGAGATAAACACTAGAGCCTTGTTTGCTTGTAGAACAGAAGTGGTTGTGAGTCACTTTGTTCATAGGTGAGAATGATGATGAGTGTCACGGATCATCACATTCATCAAGTTGAAGAACAAGTGATATCTTGGACAAAGAACAAGCGGAATTGAATAGAAGAACAATAGTAATTGCATTAATACTCGAGGTACAGCAGAGCTCCACACCTTAATCTATGGTGTGTAGAAACTCCACCGTTGAAAATACATAAGAACAAGGTCTAGGCATGGCCGAATGGCCAGCCTCCCCCAAAGAGGGTTTAATCATCAAAGCATGATCAAAAGATTTCTAATACAATAGCAAAAGGTCCTACTTATAGAAAACTAGTAGCCTAGGGTGTACAGAGATGAGTAAATGACATAAAAATCCACTTCCGGGCCCACTTGGTGTGTGCTTGGGCTGAGCAATGAAGCAATTTCGTGTAGAGACTCTTCTTGGAGTTAAACGCCAGCTTTTATGCCAGTTTGGGCGTTTAACTCCCATTTAGGTGCCAGTTCCGGCGTTTAACGCTGGAATTTCTGAGGGTGACTTTGAACGCCGGTTTGGGCCATCAAATCTTGGGCAAAGTATGGACTATCATATATTGCTGGAAAGCCCAGGATGTCTACTTTCTAACGCCATTGAGAGCACGCCAATTGGGCTTATGTAGCTCCAGAAAATCCACTTCGAGTGCAGGGAGGTCAGAATCCAACAGCATCTGCAGTCCTTTTCAGTCTCTGGATCAGATTTTTGCTCAGGTCCCTCAATTTCAGCCAGAAAATACCTGAAATCACAGAAAAACACACAAACTCATAGTAAAGTCCAGAAAAGTGAATTTTAACTAAAAACTAATAAAAATATACTAAAAACTAACTAGATCATACTAAAAAACATACTAAAAACAATGCCAAAAAGGGTACAAATTATCCGCTCATCACAACACCAAACTTAAATTGTTGCTTGTCCTCAAGCAACTGAAGATCAAATAAGATAAAAAAAAAAGAGAATATGCAATGAATTCCAAAAACATCTATGAAGATCAGTATTAGTTAGATGAGCGGGGCTTTTAGCTTTTTGCCTCTGAACAGTTTTGGCATCTCACTCTATCCTTTGCAACTCAGAATGATTGGCTTCTTTAGGAACTCAGAATCCAGATAGTGTTATTGATTCTCCTAGTTAAGTATGATGATTCTTGAACACAGCTACTTTATGAGTCTTGGCCGTGGCCCAAAGCACTCTGTCTTCCAGTATTACCACCGGATACATGCATGCCACAGACACATAATTGGGTGAACCTTTTCAGATTGTGACTCAGCTTTGCTAGAGTCCCCAATTAGAGGTGTCCAGGGTTCTTAAGCACACTCTTTTTGCCTTGGATCACAACTTTATTCTTTCTTTTTCTTTCTTTTTCTCTTTCCTTTTTTTTCGGTTTTTTTTTCGCCTCTTTTTTTTTTTGTATTCACTGCTTTTTCTTGCTTCAAGAATCATTTTTATGATTTTTCAGATCCTCAGTAACATGTCTCCTTTTTCATCATTCTTTCAAGAGCCAACATTCATGAACCACAAATTCAAAAGACATATGCACTGTTTAAGCATACATTCAGAAGACAAAAGTAATGCCACCACATCAAAATAATTAAACTGCTATAAAATTCAAAATTCATGCAATTCTTTTTCTTTTTCAATTAAGAACATTTTTTTATTTAAGAAAGGTGATGGATTCATAGGACATTCATAACTTTAAGGCATAGACACTAAGACACTAATGATCACAAGACACAAACATAGATAAACATAAGCACTAAAATTCGAAAAACAGAAAATAAAGAACAAGGAAATTAAAGAACGGGTCCACCTTAGTGATGGCGGCTCTTTCTTCCTCTTGAAGATCCTATGGAGTGCTTGAGCTCCTCAATGTCTCTTCCTTGTCTTTGTTGCTCCTCTCTCATGATTCTTTGATCTTCTCTAATTTCATGGAGGATGATGGAGTGTTCTTGGTGCTCCACCCTTAGTTGTCCCATGTTGGAACTCAGTTCTCATAGGGAGGTGTTCAGTTGCTCCCAATAGTTTTGTGGAGGAAAGTGCATCCCTTGGGGTATCTCAGGGATCTCATGATGAGAGGGGTCTCTTGTGTGCTCCATCCTTTTCTTAGTGATGGGCTTATCCTCATCAATGGGGATGTCTCCCTCTATGTCAACTCCAACTGAATAACAGAGGTGACAAATGAGATGAGGAAAGGCTAACCTTGCTAAGGTAGAGGACTTGTCCGCCACCTTATAAAGTTCTTGGGCTATAACCTCATGAACTTCCACTTCTTCTCCAATCATGATGCTATGAATCATGATGGCCCGGTCTAGAGTAACTTCGGACCGGTTGCTAGTGGGAATGACTGAGCGTTGGATAAACTCCAACCATCCTCTAGCCACGGGCTTGAGGTCATGCCTTCTCAATTGAACCGGCTTGCCTCTTGAATCTCTCTTCCATTGTGCGCCCTCTTCACATATGACTGTAAGGACTTGGTCCAACCTTTGATCAAAGTTGACCCTTCTAGTGTAAGGGTGTTCATCTCCTTGCATCATGGGCAAATTGAATGCCAACCTTACACTTTTCGGACTAAAATCCAAGTATTTTCCCCCGAACCATAGTAAGATAATTCTTTGGGTCCGGGTTCACACTTTGATCATGGTTCTTGGTGATCCATGCATTGGCATAGAACTCTTGAACCATTAAGATTCCGACTTGTTGAATGGGATTGGTAAGAATTTCCCAACCTCTTCTTCGGATCTCATGTCGGATTTCCGGATATTCACCCTTTTTGAGTGAAAAAGGGACCTCGGGGATCACCTTCTTCAAGGCCACAACTTCATAGAAGTGGTCTTGATGCACCCTTGAGATGAATCTTTCCATCTCCCATGACTCGGAGGTGGAAGCTTTTGCCTTCCCTTTCCTCTTTCTAGAGGTTTCTCCGGCCTTGGATGCCATAAATAGTTATGGAAAAATGAAAAAGCAATGCTTTTACCACACCAAACTTAAAAGGTTTGCTCATCCTCGAGCAAAAGAAGAAAGAAGAGAGTATAAAAAGAAGAAATGAGGAAGAAGGGAATGGCTTTTGAGTTCGGCCAAAGAGGGGGAGAAGTGGTGATTAGGTTGTGTGAAAATGAAGGGGTGAAGAAGGGTTTATATAGGAGAAGGAGGGTCATGGTTCGGCCATTGATGGGTGGGTTTGGGGGGGAAAGTGGTTTGAATTTGAATGGTGAGGTAGGTGGGGTTTTATGGAGGATGGATGTGAGTGGTGAAGAGAAAGATGGGATTTGATAGGTGAAGGGTTTTTTGGGGAAGAGGAGTTGAGGTGATTGGTGAATGGGTGAAGAAGAGAGAGAGAGTGGTGGGGTTGGTGGGGATCCTGTGGGGTCCACAGATCCTGTGGTGTCAAGGAAAAGTCATCCCTGCACCAAATGGCATTCAAAATCACGTTTTGAGCCATTTCTGGCGTTAAACGCCGGGCTGGTGCCCATTCCTGGCGTTTAACGCCAGGTTCTTGCCCTTTTCTGGCGTTTAACGCCAGTCTGGTGCCCCTTTCTGGCGTTAAACGCCCAGAATGGTGCCAGACTGGGCGTTAAACGCCCAGTTGCTAGCCTCACTGGCGTTTAAACGCCAGTGGGTTCTTCCTCCAGGGTGTGCTGTTTTTCTTCCTGTTTTTCATTCTGTTTTTGCTTTTTCAATTGATTTTGTGTCTTCTTATGATCATCAACCTACAAAAAACATAAAATAACAAAGAAAACTAGATAACATATAACATTGGGTTGCCTCCCAACAAGCGCTTCTTTAATGTCAGTAGCTTGACAGATGGCTCTCATGGAGCCTCACATTTTCTCAGAGCAATGTTGGAACCTCCCAACACCAAACTTAGAGTTTGAATGTGGGGGTTCAACACCAAACTTAGAGTTTGGTTGTGGCCTCCCAACACCAAACTTAGAGTTTGACTGTGGGGGCTCTATTTGACTCTGATTTGAGAGAAGCTCTTCATGCTTCCTCTCCATGATGACAGAGGGATATCCTTGAGCCTTAAACACCAAGGATTCTTCATTCACTTGAATGATCAACTCTCCTCTATCAACATCAATCACAGCCTTTGCTGTGGCCAGGAAGGGTCTGCCAAGGATGATGGTTTCATCCATGCACTTCCCAGTCTCTAGGACTACGAAATCAGCAGGGATGTAATGGTCTTTAATCTTCACCAAAACATCCTCTACAAGTCCATGAGTTTGTTTTCTTGAGTTATCTGCCATCTCTAATGAGATTCTTGCAGCTTGCACCTCAAAGATCCTTAGCTTCTCCATTACAGAGAGAGGCACGAGGTTTACACTTGACCCTAAGTCACACAGAGCCTTCTTGAAGGTCATGTTGCCTATGGTACAAGGTATTGAAAACTTTCCAGGATCTTGTCTCTTTTGAGGTAATTTCTGCCTAGACAAGTCATCCAGTTCTTTGGTGAGCAAAGGAGGTTCATTCTCCCAAGTCTCATTTCCAAATAACTTGTCATTTAGCTTCATGATTGCTCCAAGGTATTTAGCAACTTGCTCTTCAGTGACATACTCATCCTCTTCAGAGGAAGAATACTCATCAGAGCTCATGAAAGGCAGAAGTAAGTCCAATGGAATCTCTATGGTCTCATTTTGAGCCTCAGATTCCCATGGTTCCTCATTGGGGAACTCATTGGAGGCTAGTGCACGCCCACTGAGGTCTTCCTCAGTGGCGTTCACTTCCTCTCCTTCCTCTCCAAATTCGGCCATGTTGATGGCCTTGCACTCTCCTTTTGGATTTTCTTCTGTGTTGCTTGGGAGAGTACTAGGAGGGAGTTCAGTAACTTTCTTGCTCAGCTGTCCCACTTGTGCCTCCAAATTCCTAATGGAGGACCTTGTTTCAGTCATGAAACTTTGAGTGGTTTTGATTAGATCAGAGACCATAGTTGCTAAGTCAGAGGGGTTCTGCTTAGAATTCTCTGTCTATTGCTGAGAAGATGATGGAAAAGGCTTGCCATTGCTAAACCTGTTTCTTCCACCATTATTGTTGTTGAAACCTTGTTGAGGTTTCTCTTGATTCTTCCATGAGAAATTTGGGTGATTTCTCCATGAAGAATTATAGGTGTTTCCATAGGGTTCTCCTAGGTAATTCACCTCTTCCATTGAAGGGTTCTCAGGATCATAGGCTTCTTCTTTAGATGAAGCATCCTTAGTACTGCTTGGTGCACTTTGCATTCCAGACAGACTTTGAGAAATCAAATTGACTTGTTGAGTCAATATCTTGTTCTGAGCCAAAATGGCATTCAGAGTATCAATCTCAAGAACTCCTTTCTTCTGATTAGTCCCATTGTTCACAGGATTCCTTTCAGAAGTGTACATGAATTGGTTATTTGCAACCATTTCAATTAGCTCTTGAGCTTCTGTAGGCGTCTTCTTCAAATGAAGAGATCCTCCAGCAGAGCTATCCAAAGACATCTTGGATAGTTCAGAGAGACCATCATAGAAAATACCTATGATGCTCCATTCAGAAAGCATGTCAGAAGGACATTTTCTGATCAATTGTTTGTATCTTTCCCAAGCTTCATAGAGGGATTCTCCATCCTTCTGTCTGAAGGTTTGGACTTCCACTCTAAGCTTACTCAATTTTTGAGGTGGAAAGAACTTTGCCAAGAAGGCATTGACTAGCTTTTCCCATGAGTCCAGGCTTTCTTTAGGTTGTGAGTCCAACCATGTCCTAGCTCTGTCTCTTACAGCAAAAGGGAATAGCATAAGTCTGTAGACCTCAGGGTCTACCCCATTAGTCTTGACAGTGTCACAGATTTGCAAGAATTCAGCTAAAAACTGATGAGGATCTTCCAATGGAAGTCCATGAAACTTGCAATTCTGTTGCATTAGAGAAACTAATTGAGGCTTAAGCTCAAAGTTGTTTGCTCCAATGGCAGGGATAGAGATGCTTCTCCCATAGAAGTCGGGAGTAGGTGCAGTAAAGTCACCCAACACCTTCCTTGCATTGTTTGCATTGTTGTTGTTTTCGGCTGCCATGGGTTCTTCTTCATTGAAGATTTCTGTTAGGTCCTCTATAGAGAATTGTGCCTTAGCTTCTCTTAGCTTTCGCTTCAAGGTCCTTTCAGGTTCAGGGTCAGCTTCAACAAGAATACCTTTGTCTCTGCTCCTGCTCATATAAAAGAGAAGAGAACAAGAAAATGTGGAATCCTCTATGTCACAGTATAGAGATTCCTTGAGGTGTCAGAAGAACAGAATAATAGAAGAAAGAGGTAGAAGAATTCGAACTAAATCAGAGAGAGTTCGAATTGTGCATTGAGAAGGAGTGGTACTCCATAAATAGAAGGATGTGGGAAGAGGGGAAGAGAATTTTCAAAAATTAAGTTAAAGAAATTGAAAACATTTTGAAAAACACTAATTAATTTTCGAAAATAAGAGTGGGAAAGAAATCAAGTGATTTTTGAAAAAGATTTTGAAATTAGAAGTCAAAAAGATTTGATTGAAAGCTATTTTGAATAAGATGAGGTTAAGAAGATATGAGTGATTTTAAAAATATGTGATTGAGAAAATATGATTTGAAAACAATTTTAAAAAAGATTTGAAAAAAATTAATGACTTGCCTAACAAGAAAATATATGATTCAAACATTAAACCTTTCTCAACAGAAAAGGCAACATACTTGAAATGTTCAATCAAATCATTAATTGCTAGCAAGTATCTTTGAAAAAGGAAAGAAATTGATTTTGAAGACATTTGATTGAAAAGATATGATTTGAAAAAGATTTGATTTTGAAAAACTTTGAAAACTTGAAAAGAAAAAAAAATTGATTTGAAAACAAAATCCTCCCCCTTGTGCCATCCTGGCGTTAAACGCCCAGAATGGTGCACATTCTGGCGTTTAACGCCCAATGCACTACCTTTTTGGGCGTTAAACGCCCAACCAGGCACCCTGGCTGGCGTTTAAACGCCAGTCTGTCCTTCTTCACTGGGTGTTTTGAACGCCCAGCTTTTTCTGTGTAATTCCTCTGCTGCATGTTCTGAATCTTCAGTTCCCTGTACTATTGACTTGAAAATAGAACCAAGATCAAATAAACAATGCATTGCAAGACACCAAACTTAAAATTAGACACTAGACTCAAACAAGAAACATAAAATATTTTTGGTTTTTATGATTTTGAAATTTTTTTTTTTGTGCTTTTTTCGAAAATTATATGAAAAGAAAATAAAGGTATCAAAATTCTTAATGAGAATTCCAGGAATCATGCAATGTTAGTCTAAAGCTTCAGTCTAAAGGAATTAGACATGGCTAGCCAAGCTTCAGCAGGACATTGCATTCAAGAGCTAAATTGATGAAGATCAATCAGCTTTGGTGATGATAAGAACATCACCTTGAAACACTAGAATTCATTCTTAAGAACTCTGAAGAAAAAAATACCTAATCTGAGCAACAAGATGAACCGTCAGTTGTCCATACACAAAACAATCCCCGGCAACGGCGCCAAAAACTTGGTGTACGAAATTGTGATCACTACTTTTCACAACTCAAATAATCCCTAGTAATGGCCCCAAGAACTTGGTGCTCAATACCATGGCATAAACACAACTTTGCACAACTAACCAGCAAGTGCACTGGGTCGTCCAAGTAATAAACCTTACGCGAGTAAGGGTCGATCCCACGGAGATTGTTGGTATGAAGCAAGCTATGGTCACCTTGTAAATCTTAGTCAGGCAGACTCAAATGGGTATAGTGATATACGAATGAAGCATAAAGATAAAGATAGAGGTACTTATGTAATTCATTGGTAGGAACTTCAGATAAGCGTATGAAGATGCTTTCCCTTCCGTCTCTCTGCTTTCCTACTATCTTCATCCAATCCTTCTTACTCCTTTCCATGGCAAGCTTATGCAAGGGTTTCACCGTTGTCAGTGGCTACCTCCCATCCTCTCAGTGAAAATGTTCCTATGCTCTGTCACAGCATATGGCTAATCAGCTGTCGGTTCTCGGTCAGGCCGGAATAGAATCCAGTGATTCTTTTGCGTCTGTCACTAACGCCCCGCCTGCTAGGAGTTTGAAGCACGTCACAGTCATTCAATCATTGAATCCTACTCAGAATACCACAGACAAGGTTAGACCTTCCGGATTCTCTTGAATGCTGCCATCAGTTCTCGCCTATACCACGAAGACTCTGATCTCACGGAATGGCTGGCTCGTTTGTCAGGCGAGCACTCGGTTGTCAGGCGATCAACCATGCATCGTGTATCAGGAATCCAAGAGATAAACACTAGAGCCTTGTTTGCTTGTAGAACAGAAGTGGTTGTGAGTCACTTTGTTCATAGGTGAGAATGATGATGAGTGTCACAGATCATCACATTCATCAAGTTGAAGAACAAGTGATATCTTGGACAAAGAACAAGCGGAATTGAATAGAAGAACAATAGTAATTGCATTAATACTCGAGGTACAGCAGAGCTCCACACCTTAATCTATGGTGTGTAGAAACTCCACCGTTGAAAATACATAAGAACAAGGTCTAGGCATGGCCGAATGGCCAGCCTCCCCCAAAGAGGGTTTAATCATCAAAGCATGATCAAAAGATTTCTAATACAATAGCAAAAGGTCCTACTTATAGAAAACTAGTAGCCTAGGGTGTACAGAGATGAGTAAATGACATAAAAATCCACTTCCGGGCCCACTTGGTGTGTGCTTGGGCTGAGCAATGAAGCAATTTCGTGTAGAGACTCTTCTTGGAGTTAAACGCCAGCTTTTATGCCAGTTTGGGCGTTTAACTCCCATTTAGGTGCTAGTTCCGGCGTTTAACGCTGGAATTTCTGAGGGTGACTTTGAACACCGGTTTGGGCCATCAAATCTTGGGCAAAGTATAAACTATCATATATTGCTGGAAAGCCCAGGATGTCTACTTTCCAACGCCGTTGAGAGCGCGCCAATTGGGCTTCTGTAGCTCCAGAAAATTCACTTCGAGTGCAGGGAGGTCAGAATCCAACAGCATCTGCAGTCCTTTTCAGTCTCTGGATCAGATTTTTGCTCAGGTCCCTCAATTTCAGCCAGAAAATACCTGAAATCACAGAAAAACACACAAACTTATAGTAAAGTCCAGAAAAGTGAATTTTAACTAAAAACTAATAAAAATATACTAAAAACTAACTAGATCATACTAAAAACATACAAAAAACAATGCCAAAAAGGGTACAAATTATCCGCTCATCAAGATGCTGGGGTGAGATTGGGACAGAATTCACGGCAGCAGTGTTAAATTTTTTTCAGACATCCAAGCTACCGGCGGACTCCAATATCACTTGGGTGGCGCTGGCACCTAAGTTCATTGGAGCGGAGGAAATCAAAGACATGAGACCTATCAGTATGGTGGGGTGTGTCTACAAGGTTATCTCGAAGGTCCTAGTTAGAAGGATGCGATCAGTAATGCCAGCATTAGTAAGGGAGACTCAGAGTGCATTTGTAAAGGGAAAAAAATCTATGATGGGGCACTTATTGCATGTGAAATGGTAAACTGGCTCAAACTTAGGGAGAAGGAGGCAGCAATAATCAAGCTAGATTTTCAAAAAGCATACGATAAGGTCAAGTGGAGTTTTGTGGATTTTGTGTTACAACAGATGGGGTTTGGTTAGGTTTGGAGAGCATGGGTAATGGAGTGTGTGACCACTACTTCTATGTCAGTGCTGATAAATGGCTCGCCATCTAAGCCGTTCAAAATGGAAAGAGGGTTGAGACAAGGGGACCGCCTTTCACCATTCTTGTTCGTTCTAGTTGTGGATGTACTACATCGAATGATTGGAGAGGCAGTTAGGAATGGTCGCATATCACCTTTGTTGGTTGGTAGAGACAGCATAGAATTGTCACACATTCAGTTCGCTGATGATACTATTCTTTTTTGCCCACCAGAAGAGGAGATGATTAAGAATTACAAACGGTTACTGAGGTGCTTTGAGTTGATGTCAAGGCTTAGTATCAATTTTGAAAAGTCCAGCTTGATTCCAATCAATTGTGAGGAGTAGTGGGCCCAGCGTATGTGCAACGTGTTGGGTTGTAAGGAGGCCACTCTTCCAGTTAAATACCTCGAAATCTCCTTAGGTGCAAATCCGAGGTTGGTGAAGACCTAGAAGTCTATCATAGAGAAAGTGGAGGAGAAGCTCAGTATGTGAAAAGCTAAGGTGTTAAATAAAGCTGAAAAATTGGTGCTTATAAAATTTGTTTTAAATAGCTTGCCAGTGTATTATCTGAGTCTGTTCAAGATGCCAAAAGCTGTAGCTGAGAAGTTGATATCTTTGCAGAGAAGATTCCTATAGTGTAAGGATGATGATCGAAATGGTATGGCTTTGGTAAGATGGGAAGTGGTGCTGGCTCCTAAAAAGCTAGGCGGACTGAGAGTTGGGGATGCTGTGATTCGAAACACTACTCTGTTGTTTAAATGGTGGTGGAGGTTTGCGAAAGAAGAATGTCCATTGTGGAAGAAGGTAGTGTGTTCCTGCCATAATCTGAACCCAAATGAGTTACTCTCAACTCAACTACTACCTACTAGAGGAGGCCCATGAAAGGATATTTGCCGAGTACATGACACGAATCAACAGATTAGGGATAAGTTGATCACAGGCTTATCAATGGAAGTGGGCGATGGGCAACGGACTCGGTTTTGGGAGGATTCTTGTCTTATTGGTGGACTTCTAAGGGATCGGTTTCTGAGGCTTTTCTCTGTTTCAAACCAAGGAGGATCTGTTATAGAAGACTGTGGGTTTTGGGATGGGTTAGAGTGGATTTGGAATTTCCAATGGAGGCGTGAGCTATTTTAATGGGAATTAGAACTTATGAGCCAATTGTATGAGGCCTTAAGACCTGTGAAACTAGCACATAACAGAGAGGATAGAGTGGTGTGAAAATATGAGAGGCAAAGTGTTTATTCAACTAACTCATTTGTGCAGGTGATGCAGGAAGAACTGATACCGGAGGAGATAACCAGCTTCAGCTTTACCAGGACTATTTGGAAAGGATTGGTCCCACCAAGAGTGGAGCTTTTTACTTGGTTTGTGCTAATAGGCAGAGTAAACACAAACGAAAGGCTAAGTCTACTTGGTGTTATTACTCAGGAAGATAATATTTGTGTCTTCTGCAATAATGAGGTGGAACATGTACATCACTTGTTTCTAGGCTGTACTTTTGTATGACAGGTGTGGAGTGCTTGGATTTCAGCTTTTGGCCGACAATGGTGTTATCTGGGTTCGATGAAAGAGCATTATTTAAGCTGGACAGAGGAACCGAGTAGTAAAGAGAACCAAAACCAGAGATTGAGGTGCTTCTGTACAATTCTCTGGAACATTTGGCTGGAAAGAAATAGGAGGCTCTTCCAGAATATAAGCAAAGGCGTTGAAGAAATTATCAACATGACCTTTATTACGCTAACGAGTGGAAGGGTGTAGATCCTTTTAGTTGTTTATGGATGTGCCGGAGATGACTTCGGGATCGGATTGTGTTATTGTTTTTAGCTTCTTTGGGTTTTTGTCTGGACCTTTTTGCTCCACCTTGTTGTGTTGAGCTCTTATTTTCAAAAAAAAAAACTAATTCAACATCGGTTACATATATAAATCATCGATCTAATTATTTAAATGATTTGGATCACCAATTGATTTATGGAATTCAAAAATGTTATGCGTTTAAGTATATTTTTAACCAAATTTAACCAAGTCACATAAATATATATATATATACGCACATTATTTTTTCTTTCATTTGATATTTTTTCTTCTTTTTTCTTTTTTTCTCATTTAATTTCTTTTTCTTTTTATTTTTTATCTTTTTTTTTCTTCATCATTAGCATTATCTTCATGTTCAGTAAAATTATCGAACGCAAAAATTTTAGTTTAGAGTATAGAAATTTTAGTACATAGTACTAAAATTTTGTAGTGTTTAGCATATAAATTTTTGAAGTGTCAAAAATCTAATACATTGATTTATCCGACCAACAAAATATATTTAAAATATCAAGTATTATTAAAACAAAACATAAAATTATGAAAAATTATAAGGAACCAAATTAACCACCCAATTTTTTAAACAACTCTATTTAATAATTAACTTTAAATTTTTAAATTCAAAATTTGAATAATTAAAAACTAATTAAATAAACCCTTATTAAAAAGCGATAGAAATTCCTCCCTTTCTCTCACACTGCCATAGCCACACAGAAATCCTTCCTCCATTCTCCCTCTCCCACTCCCACAGCCGCACAATCCACACTTCTCTCCATTGTCATCGCCATCGAACCACCCAGCATGAAGCCCTCTATGTCCTCCTCAGCCACACCAACCCTCTTCTTTCTCCGCAAACCAGACCTTCGCACTTGCCCTTAATTCGTCACCGCCAGCAACTCCAAAGCCACCGAACACTAGCTCCGGCCCCTCGCTCTGTGCCACCATGTCTCACTCTCCAACACTGAACCAGTAGAACAGCCAAAGCTTCCTGAGCTCAGCCAAGCTTCGACGCAACAGAGAATAGTCTCTGTTTTTCCTCCTTCTAGCGAGCTTGGAGACGCACTCTGCCTGTCTTCACTACCGCTGCAACCTCCTCCTTTTTAGTAATTTCTTACTCTGTTATTTTGTACAAGTTTTGAACAAACTCAAATTTTTTAATTCCTTTATTTCAGTTTAATTTGGTTTTGTTTTGATTTGAATTTAGGTTTAATTTTCAATCAATTTCATGATTAGTTTAGCTTAGTTTTTTTTAGTGGATTTAGGTTGTATGAAATGATTAGCTTAGGTTATTAGGTTTTGGAAAATGTTTGGATTGAATTGTATTGCTGAAAATTGTAGCTGAATACATTTGAGCCGAAAGCGTTGAAATTGTTGATTTGGTATAACTGCTACTGGAATTAATTGTATTCATGATTTGCTCTTTTGTGCTGAATTAATGGAGAATTGGCGGTTGAGATTGTGTGAAAATTGTTTGATTGGGTGAAAATTCACTGTTTTATTTCCCAATTTCGTGAATATGTTGCTGAAACTATTGGGTAAGTTTTGTGATTATGTTGAAAATTGCTGACGCTTTTGTTGAGAAAATTGAAAATATTCTGAGTTTACTGACGATTTTTTTTTTGTTTTTGAAAAATTGCACCTGAAAGTGTTTGGACCTATTCTGAGTTTGCTTATTGAATTGATGGAATATGCTGCTGAATTCATTTGAAGTGGTTTAATTGACTTTCTTTTGAATTAATGGAGGAACTGCTGCAATTGCATACATTTATGCACATTTTCTTAGTGTAATTAGTATAGAATTGTGGATGTTTTTGTTTGCTCTTAGTTGAATATTTTTTTTATTGTATATTGATGTTTTTCGATGTAAATTTTTTTTAGGTGGATTTCTACATAAATATCCCAAGCATTCCTTGCAAGAAAAGTGCATCAAATTGGGTGGATACTACAATGATCAATGAAGAATAAAAACTTTGATCACTTGTCAAACCAATATCTTTTAACACATGTGATGATGTTACCGATTGAGACACTTTTAATAAATTTTGAGATTTTTCTTGAGTTATAGTTGTGAATTTTTACAATACTTAAAAATTGGATGTATTTATTTTAATTCTACTTAGGATCTTTCTTCTTGTAGGTAACTTAAATGTTTATGCAAAAAGTTAATTGAATAATATCACATGTTTCTTTTAAACAAATAGATGTTTCTTTTTATACTAAATGGATGATTTTTCTTGTATTAATTTTGGTCAATGTTGAATTCCTGTATTTATAGTGTTGCAAATTGTATAGATAAATTGAATGAATATTATGATTCCTTTCATTGCATGGTAGCATGATGACAAATTTATAGTTACTTCTGTAGGATATTTCTTTTTTTGTTTTTCATTCACATGACTTTTATTAAAGTAACATCTATTTAGTATAAAAAAGAAACATCTTGATACTTGACAGAAGTAACATCCACTTATATTTTTGCAAAAATAATTAAGTACCTAACATAAGTTACTTGTATTTATTCTTTACTAAAGATGATTCAATTGATAGTGAATATAAGTATCACAAAAGAAGGAAAAAAATTGTAATTATTCTTCATCTTTCCTCTTGAACTCAATGAAAAATACAATCACTTCCATTGGTTTGACTTTAACACTAAAAAATATGCATCTAGTCTACAATTGTTCAAATATATGCATAGAGATATAATAATTGAAACTCAAAACCAACATGCACAAGCTCAAAAAAAAAAAAAAACCAAAAAAAGAGACAAATTAGGAGATTCTTAAAAGTAGAAGAATCAAATTCTTCAGCTTCAACAAGCTTCCGTAGTTTCTCTTGAAGATTCCTTATTTTGTCCTCAGTTTTTAAAAGCTTTCTCCATCTATATGCAGTCCATAGACTAAAGTCATCATATACAACAATATAGGAAGTCCATACATAAGGGTAAATTTTTGCATTTTCTTTGATTTTGAGATACGATTTTTGTAATGAATCTATCAAGTTCACAATAAAAGAACCACTTGCTACTTGATCATCATTCATTAGTATTCTGGATCGGTGTAGCAGAACTTGTTGTGTGTGGCTGATTTACCATGCTCCCTGCCTGTAATATCCAGTTATGGATAGTATGACAGTTGCATAACTAATGATCCTTTTACAATGGAGCCTTGTAAAATAACATCAAAACATAAACACACAGCATGCAGAATCAAATAAATTCCATTTATTTACGATAAAATGCAACATCCAATTTAATTTGAAAAGAACCATCCACCTATTAATTAAAATGAACATTCGTTTTAGTTGATATGAAACATCTAACAAATTAGGAAAAATTTCACCCTTGCAACATGTTTAAATAACTACACTCAAACCCAACTTCAATTCAAGCAAATTTAAACTAATTTTTTTTCCTAATTCCCAAACCACATAAAAAAAAAGAAAATAGGGAATATGTCAATGTAGTTTCCAACAATTCAGACAGAACTAGTAACATGCAGAATCTAACTTGGTACATCATGATATAAAAAATCTCTAATCATATGCAATTTCGTAAAATCTAACTCTTGATAACAACATCATTCGCTCTCTAAATTCAGCAACATCCAATCTCTAGTTATATCAATTTACAAACATACTACAACTTAGCATTTGTAAACAGAATTCAGCTATCCAAACAAAAAAACATGAGTATAAACTTTTTGAAAGGGAGATACATGTTGCATAAACAAAAAGATCATCCAACCTATGGTATAAAAAAAACGTAAAAATCCCAATCTATAATAAAAGAACTATACAGTTAAAACTCCAATAGATGTTATTAAACCTCCAATAAATCTGTCCCAAAAAATCAATTTTTTTATGCTGGAATTTCACATAATCAAGTTCAAATCCAACTTCAATTAGGAAAAAAATATACTTACTTATCACTAACTTACCCTTTTGCGAAACTGCCAAACCACAAGGAAGAACATCAGCTAGGGTATCCAAGAGCAATCAATCAAAGCACACAGAACCCACGAATGAAATATTCAGTTGATCTTTATCAAAACGACTAGTGATTCATCAAATTTTACGAATATCTCATACTATTACCAGTACTAGTACCTGAAGTATCCAACATAACATACAACTCAACAGATACCTCCAATCCCTAAAAAATCACTGAAAACACTATAACAACATCATGTCCAAATCCTCTTTCAAAAACCTGAAGAGTAAATCAGAAGCAACATCTAAATACTTACTAATCAGTGAGATGAAGGGAGGTTTCCAGGTTGGAGCAGTGGCTGTCCAATGGCATTCAGCAGAGTTGCACCAGGAGGTTTCAACGGCGCTGCCAACACCGGCATGTAGAAGCAGCGGCGCGGCCTCCGTGAGCAGGAGAACCTATTCGTTCGACAAACCTGGGTGGGAGTTCGTCACCGCGACCGAGATTGGAGAAGTTACAAGGGGACAGGAGAGTCACGCCATTCTGGTACGTTGGGCGGAGGTGCGGTGGGCTGAGGCGTGGCGTCAAATGAAGTCAGAGACAAGGTTTGTACGATGATCCTACTATTCTGGCGCAGCCGTGAATGGTTTCAAAATCTGATGCGGTAAAACAGTGAAAGAAAAGGGTAGGGTTTTGGACAAGGTGAATTTTGGGATTCGGCTGAAGTGAAGTGGGTTTTGAGATTCCGGCTCAAGAGCATTTGGCTGGTTTTTGGCTGGAACCTAGTTCTCTAGCATTATTACAAAATTATTAGATAAAAAAATTAATATAGAAAAGAGCAAAAAAACCGTACAAATGTAGAGATAATTTTTGAATTGTGTAGCAAAAATTTTTTATACTATATTAATATATTTTTGTATTATGTGTAAAAATTTTTGTATTATGTACAAATATTTTCATTCTCTATTAATATTAACAAAATTTTTTATGTTATAGCAACAAAAAAAAGAATACGACAAAAATATATGCACATATTATATAAGTAATTTTTGTTAAATTTAAACTAACTTGATTAGTAGTTACTAAAAATACTTATAAATATACCACTACTATATCAATTTTTCAATTGAATCGGTCAATTAGGTAAGTCCGAATTTAATAACTACACCATTACATAATTGAAACAAGTTTATGCCATTTTTTTTAAAAAGCAAAATAAAAGAAAAAAAGAAATGGAAAAGAAGAAAATTCACTATTTGTAATGTTTCTTCCATATCAACGTCATTTGTATTTTTGGTATTTGTCTTTTGTTGCTCATACCCTACCACACTAGTACACTACTAAGTACTAACTAGAGGAAGATATATGGAAAAGGCAACTCTTGTCGTGACAAAATATGTTAATCTAATAGAAAATAATAATAATAATAATAATTACATTCATCAAAACAAAATGAAAAGGGCAACTCTTCGGGTGACAAAATATGTTATGTAGGGCCTCCGAAAAGATTGGCTTGAAGCCCCAATTTTTTTGGCAACCCAAAGTTTTGGTAACACCTTATTTCACCTTCAAAGCCAGCTGTCACAATCACCAAGCCCCATGCTGAAGGATTCATTGTAGCTGGGTTATTGTTGCTAACATCACTTAACAAAAAATTTGAAGATGCAGTAGCAGCAGTTGTAGCAGATGAATCGCCATGACCATTTGGTGCAGAACTTGATGCAACTGAATCACCTAATCCTGAATTATCCCTAGAAACTGCCTCACCTTCTTCTTGAGAAGTGCCATCACCTTCTACTGTGGCCTCAACTTTATTAGATGAATCTCCAACGCCTGATTCTGCGTTTGAATTTGCTGAAGAGTCGTGATCCGGTGCGGCCGAGGCTACGTTACCATCAGTTCCGTTATTTCCGTGGTTATTGTTTTTCTTTGGAAGAGGAGGCAACGCTTTCTTATTATCATCCCCGCCGCGTTTTGTGTTCTTTTTTGCGTTGTTAATCACTGGCGCTTGTGATGGATCACTCTTAATTGTACAAGGCCATGGTATTGCTACTGTTACATCTTTACATTGGAACTGTTCATAAGATTGGGTCACGGTTATAGTCTTAGCTTTTGCAGCGTTTGCATTACGAGGCTCTTCATATTTCCAAACAAATACTTGAGAATCCTCACTTGCACTGATTATGTATCTTCCATTTGGACTAAATGAAGCTGCAATTTGGCTATTTCCATTTCGAAAACCTGCTTTTAACAATATTTATTAGTTGCACTTTCTATTGGTTAATAGGAAATTAAGAAAAAATTACCGAATTAGTCTCTCAACCTTTTTTAGAATAAAGGTCTTTGACTATTTGTACCAAATACAAAAGATTTTCTACAATTCAAAAGTTCATAATCAATTTCTAATTATTCAAATAATTAGTTTAAGTACTCCTCCAAAGAGTAACTTACTATGGTGTTAGAGTCACTTAAATCAATAACAAGAATTGTTTAGACTAATTACTTAAATGATTAGAAATTGATTAGAAATTTTTAAATTAAAAAAAAACTTTATCTTTCGAACAAATGATCATAGATCAAAAATATATTTATTCTATATTTTATCATAAGTTTCATTGTTTCAGAAATAAAGACTTTAATGTTTTCTATTTTGAGTTACATAAATCAGAGATAAATTAACTATTAAAGAAATATGGAGATTGATTTTGATTTTTTAGTATTTAAATCACAGTGTTTTAAATAGAAGAAAAAGACAATCCAAAATATCACCTCTGAACTTGTGAAGGACTTTTGAACCGTCTACTATTCTTATCCTAGAATCGCCTGAAGTAATAAGAATTTCTGATGTGTTCCTTGGGGCAAACTATTATAATGATAAGCTGCAAGTTAGTTTGCTTTCTTGAAGGGAAAAAAAATATTATCCAAAAAAAAAAAAAGAAACCATAATTGCTATTTTAGTCACATGAAGCAAAGATTTACTTGGAAACCAGTAATCTTTTTAATCTGAGATTTCTTCTTCTGTGTGATGTTAATTGTCCCTGGGTCACTTAACTGGTGATCTGGTAATCATAATGAAACAAGAATTTATTAAGAAATGTGAGATCTTCTAGTAATATAACATGATAAGACTTAAAATTTCTAAAAAAAATTCCACATGAAATAGAAATATTAGTAATAATTGATAATTGACAAGAAGAAGAAAAATTAACACCTTGTACTTTGAAAGTGCGGCAATCCCCTTTAATCGTACCAACTATAGCACCCTACAATAATAAAAGATGACAATAATGATCAAAGAGAATGTAAATTATTTGCCAAGGTAAACGCATAATTATGAAATCTTATCAAAATCATGACAACATAGTTTTTGAAAGAAAGCTAGAAATGACACCTTAATTGCTTCAATGACTTAATTAGATAACAAAATGCACTAAGATGGAATAAAAACTGTATTGAAATTAATCTTTTAAGAGTTAGGATGTTAATCTTTTTTCCTTCAAAAATTATTTTATAGAAAATCGAATATATTAGACGAAGTATTAGTTTACTCTAGCCAATATATAAAAGCATAAAAGAAAAAATAATACAAGAAACAAAAATATTATATTTATATAAAAAATCAACCACCATATATTTGTGTATAAATATATAAATTGTTTAACTAATTTATTTTTAATATATATTTTAAAAATAAATAATTTAATACCTAATTTTTTATATACAACTAACATAGTCCGGTTAAGAAATAAGCATACATGGCCATCTGGGGTGTAAGTAATTGCAGTAACCATTTCTTCGATGTCTGTCCAATCCACAACCTGACGTGCAGGGATGTTCCATACTCTAACCTTAGCATCAAGGCAGCCACTAATATAATAATTTTCGTCTATAGGATGGAACTGTATGCAAGTTACTGCCACGCACAATTCGATAAGAATTAAAGCAAAAAATATTGACATTATTAAATTGATTAACAAAAGTTAAGAAGTATTCTTACCGTAGTCGTTGTGTGCAAAGAACTTCAAGCATGCTTTAGTTTCTAGGTCCCATAATCTCACTGTTTTGTCCATCGAAGAGGATAGAAGTAACTGTGGGCAGAGTTCAACAATAAAAAGAGTGATTGACTTTTCTGTTTCGTTAGATTAAAACCGTTTATTAGATGTGTATCACTATTTCCCCAACTCTGGAAAATGTAATATTTGAGTTGATAGAAACAGTTAAGTGTTGGAGAGCTCTATGCCTACGAGGAAAGAAATGCGCAAAAAGTAGTTTGTTATATGAAATATTTGGTTGAGAAGAAATGAGATTATTCCAGCATAGAACAACAGAGGTGGCAGACTGTATAGAATTTTCAGGAAGTGGAGCCGTGACTAATTCCCATTGTTATGTGGAAAATAACATCGGAATAGCATAGAAATTGTTATTTTCTTTTTGTCTTGTTTGTTTGGTATGTTTACTCTATTTTGGTGTGTTAAGCTCTTTCTTTAAAAAAAAAAAAAAAAAAGGTTAGAAAACTCACTTGAGATTTGGACCAGGACAAATCCAAGACTTCATCCAAATGACCGTTAAAAGAGCAATATGGCTTCTCCGAAAGGTTAAAAACAAACTCAGGGACTTGTACCCAATCTGGAATTGAGCTCCCTTTCCCTCTTTTCTTCTTGTCTGGTGGAGCCTCTGTTTGCCCTGGTATAGACGGCGTAAGACCGCATTCTTGTACTTCCCACACATGAATTACTTTATCTTCTCCGCCGCTTGCCAAAAACCTTCCATCCAAACTAAACTTTATGATCGAAATCCCTCCTTCATGTGCTTGAAACTCTTGACACAAATGCAATGCCGAAAGCTCCTTCTCTGACTTTCCAATTTGTCGCACTTTCACCCAATCATTCTTCCCTTGTTGTGTTGCTTTCGATTCTGCCGACACTGGTTGTGATAGAATTCCTCCAGCTTCTTTAAGTTCCTTCTCCCCGCCAAAACTTTTACTTGCAGCACCTTTCACATTCTTTATGAACGAAGCTCCCTTTTTCTTGCTTAATTTCAAACTTTTTGAAATCGAACTCGATGATAATATCTTTCCTATACCTTCCTTCTTCCCCACCTTGGCTCGCTTCATCATTTCCTTGACAATTTTCGAATGCCCCACAGTTTTCTCAAACTCATCCATCGTTAACTGCTTCCCCGTCTGCAAATCACTTAGTTTATTCCACATTCCGTCTTCGCTATATTCCTTCACAATAAATTCCTTCCCGGTATCCAAATTCTTTATCAGAAAGAAAGCCCCCACTCCTGCCCCCGCCGCCGTCGAAGACTTCCTGTTATGATTGGCCACCCTTGCCTTCACCTCCGCAGGATCCTTCAGGACCATTGCGGCGGGGACCATCTTAGCACGAGGCATTACTATCTCCGACGAGGTTCTTGTTAATCGCTGCTTCGAAACCTTTCCAATGAACTCCTCTTTCCTTGCTTTCGCCATGGAAATCATCTCAATATCCCCTTCGGAACGTGATCGCACCAAGCAGAACAAAACAGGGGCATGCTTCGTTTCTTGCTCTTCTGAAATGGAAGGAAGGGAAGGAGAGGAACCAACAGCCACTTCTTCTAACAAACGTGGGGCCCTTGTTGTAGAACGAGGCGGAACAGGAATAGGGATAGGAGCCTTCTTATTCATTTTATCGAGCTTCTTGGTGACAGCACGATCAAGAGCGAAACTGGTGACCTTTAATGAGACTTTGTTTTCATCCAATCCCATGCTTCCAAGTAATCTTCTTCGTCTTTCTGTGATGGATCCTGGTGCAGCCATCCAAATGTCGTAATTGGGGGTGGGTTGAATGGAGGCTGTTCTTGTAAACATTCGTGAGAATGTTCGATATTGTGTGGTAGACATGGTTGCGGAGAACGATGTGCGGGGGTCTTCGAATTCCTCATCGTCGTCGGAGGAAGAAGCCAAGTCACGGTGACAAATCGTGTTGAGGCGGTTAGTGATCTCGAAGAAGTGCTCGTCCTCGTTGTCGTCGCTGAGGCCGGCCCAATTCATCGTCAGCGTTTTCTTGCGTTCCATGGTGGTCGTCGGCGGCTCTAGGAAGTAGCGGTGGATAATTAGAGTGCCAAACCAGTGAATGGAAGTGATTATCGTTTATAATATACTTAATTTTACATTATTTTTTTAAATTCTTTAAAGATGTTTTTCTGCTTCGAGGTTTTGAGGTAAAAAAGTGGAAGAGAGGAAATTAAGGGAAGCAGAAAAGGTTGGTTGGGAGTTATCGTTATGAATTTTGGAGGCAAAGAAACGGTCAACATATTTCTATTTATATCTCTTACTTATATGCATAGTGCATCGTCTAAGGGATTTATTTTATTTATGGATATATATAAATATTTTATTTGCAGATATCCCTTAACCTTCATTTTTTTTATCGGACATTTTTTTGGATATTTTTGAGATATTCGGACATTATGGTGTACACAAATGCATGAGATGATAATACCATCGTCTGAATTTGATTTGGCAAATCGCGAGAGCGATTGACTTCTATTTTAGTGTTGTTATTTAGTAAATGACATTTTTTATTTCTTTAATCAAATTTTGTATTTTTAATTTTAATTTTGAGTATGTTAGATAACTTGTTTTATTGGATATTTGTTGCAATGATGTTAGATAAAATTTTTAAATAGTTGACTTTTTAAAGTTAATTATTCTAAAATGAAATAATTGTTTATTATTATTTTTATCTATTTATTTCGAAATAAAAATTTTTATAATTGAAATAGATTTGTTATTAAAATGTTTTACTTTTTAACAGAAGCCTCGCTTACTACTCCCTAGGCGAGTAAGCCACACTCTTGCACTACCCGACGCTATTCTCCCTTACTTGAAGGAGGTTAGATTTGGCGACACAGTGTAACTTAGGGACATTGTCTTTGACAACTCCCCAATTACTACAATTGTGAAGCGTTGTCATCCGGAGACCCACACTTTTTACCTGTTTTGGGGTGAGTGCACTATCATCCTGCATGACATTGCATACCACGTCGGGTTATGCACTCACAGAGAGCTAGTGGGTGGGTGCTTACGTGATTTTCACACATGGTACCAGTACCCGACTTGGGAGTGGATAGAGGAACTCCTCAATGTCAGGTCTCCTCATGCTCAACAATAGGAGGCGCAGAGGAAGGAGTCATTCTCCATCAAGCTAACGTGGCTGAGGGATCGAGTACATTATATACCAGCTACTACAGATGCAACCACCCTTCGACAATACACGAGGTGTTACATCCTATTGTTGATCGGGGGCTGCTTGATGATAGACAAATCAAACAATCAGGTTCATATCAGGTGGCTGCTTTTGTTAGAGGACTTCAAAAGGTGTCGTAATCTGTCTTGGGATCCGCTATGCTTGCCTGGACGTACTGATGTGTGGAAAACAATCCAACACAAAACTCACCGGCAAGTGTACCGGGTCGCATCAAGTAATAAAACTCACGGGAGTGAGGTCGATCCCACAGGGATTGAAGGATTGAGCAATTTTAGTTTAATGGTTGATTTAGTCAAGCGAATTAAGTATTGGTTGAGTGATTTTGTATCCAACAGTAAGTAAATAGCAGAAAATATAAAGGGAGAGGGATGAATTGCAGAAATTAAAAAGAACTGAAAGTAAAAGAGCTGAATCTTAAAGAACAAGAACTTAAATAACTGAAACTTAAAGTGCAAGAAATGTAAATTGCAGTAACTTAAAGTGCAAGAAATATAAATTGCTTGAATGGAAAAGGGATTTGAGGACTGGGATTTCAGAATTTAAGCAAGGGAAATTAAATTGCAACAATTATCACAGCAAGAGATGATTTGGATTCAACTAGATCTCAAATAGAAATGGAAAATATAACTGCAGCAGTGGTTCAGCAGAAGAACCAAAAGGAAAATTGGATCTCAGGACTACAGAGACTTGATAGCAAAGTCTAGATCTCAATTGCCTTCCTAGATCCAAGTTCACAAAGAAATTAAAAAGAAATTGAAGATTGCAGCAGAAAGGAAAATGGATTCAACTTAATTATGCAGTAGGGAAATCAAAGAGATCTTAAATGGAGATTGAGACAGAAATTCCTCAATTCTTCGCACCCAAAACTCAAAAAAGAAAAGTAAAAAGTGCTCAAGCAGGAACCAGAAAGAAGAGAGATCAATTCTCCTTCCCAATTCTCTCATATCTCAGTTCAAAGCTCTCAGGAAAATGAAGTCTCAGAATGTAAAAATTCAAAAATCAAAAGAAGGTCTTAATTACATCAAACTATCTCCTATTTATACACTTTCTATTCTTGGATTTTGGAATTTAGATGAGCTTTTGATTTGGTGAAGAAATGAATTAAGTTGGACTTTTAATTCAATTTTCAGCCCATGAGAAATTAGCTTCCAGGAGGCTGCTCTGCTCTTGTGGACAGGGCAGTGATATTTTGGAGGCTTGGTTTATCATGCTGCTCTCTTGGAGAGCAGTGTGCTCTTGTGGAAAGCAATGTTTGCTTCCTCCTTCTATGTTGCACCACACTTCTCCTTCCATGGCCACACTTCTTAAGCCACGTTTTTCTTCTTTTCTTCCTTTCTTCATCTACAAGAAACCAAAACAACCAATCAAAGTATCTCCAAACTCATAAGGTTTATAATTCATTAAAAATCAATTAATTTTAGTTCAAACCTCATGATTTAGCATCAATTTAATGGTAGTTATTTGATTTAAAGAAGTCATGCATTTTCATTCCAATTTACTTACTTAGGATGCAAGAAAGTGCATAAAGACTAGTGAAACAAGTGAAATTAGCTTGAAAAATGGGTATATGATGACTTGTCATCATGTACCACTCCTTATGCTCTTCAAAACATCGATCTATCACTGACATTACTGGATGTACTACTCTACTGGTCTCATAGATCTACCATAGATTTTCTTAGTAGTGTCTACCCGAGAGACAGATTCTAACATTTTTGTTGGTCGTGAGGTAACTATTTTCATATATAGTTATTGTACTTTCTATGTATATAATTCAAAAGTTTTTTGCATAAATTGAGAGATTGTTATTGTTGCATATGTCCACAGGTTGATAGGTATGACCCAGTAGAGTAGGGACCAGTTTGACTAGCGAGTCCTCCGATGGTGTCTTTCATTGGATCAGGTTCAATTGGATGAGGTACGTGAAAGTGTTTTACTTAGTTGTCTCTAAACGATTAGTTCTCCTATGTAATGAACTGAACTTGATGTTATATAACACTTTATTTTGTAGTTCCTATTGATGCCATACCACGATCTAACCCTGCAAGCCATCAGTCTAGACTGGTTGAGAGAGGAGACAAAGTGGGGGACATGGATGAGTGTTGTTTCCCTTTTCTGCTTCACCATTATTGAGTTTCACCGTGATGACTGAGTGAAATGCCAGTTCGGTGGCGAGCAGCCGGTGCCTAGAGACCCAGTCAATGTCAACCGGTTTATGACCACCACAGAATGGGGCAAAGACGTGTGGTGGCCCACTCGTCACCAGTAGTGATATGATAGATGGATGGCTCGGTTTGAGGAAAGCCATAGGATCTCTATTCAGCCATTCACTGACTAGTGTCCTACTTTGGAGTATTGGGAGTGGTTTTAGCAAGCTTGCCGCGTTACACATTTGTTCGGCCAGGACGTGCTTGATGATCCCAGACTTTTTACTCTTCCGGATCACGTAAAGCCTACCGCTAGTCTACCTAGGGACATTCTTGACCTTCCCTGGGATGTCCCTAATCGTCGTAAGCATGCTATGGAGGTTCGAGCAAACACCTGGAGCCCGACTAGGAGAGAGAGAGGTGCTAAGGACCGCAGTGGAGTTGCGGGGCCCCAGAGGGAGTAGGTCAGGCCTTGCAGGGAGTGATTAGATGTCGAGTCCGAGAAGAAGGCAGAGTATGTCCGGCAGGAGGAGCACGGTGACATACTAGCCGCACGAAGAGGACTCACCAGTCACCACCACCACCACCACCGGAATCACAAACAGAGCCAGTTCGTCATGAGGCCTCCATGGTCGAGGAGATCTAGTTTGAGGAGGCATTTCAGATTCATACCAATGACCAGCAAACCATGCAGTATATTGTGGAGCAATTCTGCACGGGCAGAGAGCAGAGTCTCGGACAGGGTCTTCATCATTCATTTTCTCCTGCATCTACCTCGCTGTGTGTTCCTTACTTGTTACCGAGGCCTAGCACCTCATACGGCACAGATGTTCACCCTGGTGCTCAGTATGTGACATTCCGATCGGTTAACTATGGTCATTGATGACTGCATCCTAGCCGATGCTACCGCACCACTTTATCCACATGTACAGCCTTATTACCAGACACAGCCATATCCATATATGGCAGTACTATGATACTCATGTGTCCCCACATCCTCCACCCCTTCCACCACCTCCACCACCGCATTCACAAGATCCCCCACCACACGCACAACATCCTCCAGCTCCACGACTTAGTAGACCCCCTCGGCAGACACATCCTCCATTATGTGGCACTAGGCATCACTTGCATTACCTGGATGACCAGCACCGATGATCTACTTTACTTATTTTTTGTATTATTTAGATTGTATTATGTACTTCATCAATGTTTGTGTATTATATATTATTCAGATTGTATTATGTGATTTATCTGATCTTTAGTTTGTCTATCAACACTTTAAATAGTTTATTGGAATTTAAATTTTATCTACCATCGTCTATTAGTTTAGTAACTATTTTCAAGTTTACATGAATAAAGTAAGTCAAATACTAATTTAGCTTTTGCATTCAATTGCTATTAAAAGAAATAAACAAAACAAAAAAAATAATGACACCATACTGATGCCTAGGCATTTTTGGCTAGTTTCACAAGCCATTTTCATTAGTTTTTATTTGGTTTCTTGCACTTTCTTAGGAAATAAGCAAGCATTTGGATGAGTAATTGATGAGCGGATAATTTATACACTTTTTGGCATTGTTTTTAGTATGTTTTTGGTATGATCTAGTTAGTTTTTAGTATATTTTTATTAGTTTTTAGTTAAAAATCACTTTTCTGGACTTTACTATGAGTTTGTGTATTTTTCTGTGATTTCAGGTATTTTCTGGCTGAAATTGAGGGACCTGAGCAAAAATCTGATTCAGAGACTAAAAAGGACTGCAGATGCTGTTGGATTCTGACCTCCCTACACTCGAAGTAGATTTTCTGGAGCTACAGAAGCCCAATTGGCGCGCTCTCAACGGTGTTGGAAAGTAGACATCCTGGGCTTTCCAGCAATATATGATAGTCCATACTTTGCCCAAGATTTGATGGCCAAAACCAGCGTTCAAAGTCACCTCAAGAAATCCCAGCGTTAAACGCTGGAACTGGCACCCAAATGGGAGTTAAACGCCCAAACTGGCATAAAAGCTAGCGTTTAACTCCAAGAAGAGTCTCTACACGAAAATGCTTCATTGCTCAGCCCAAGCACACACCAAGTGGGCCCGGAAGTGGATTTTTATGTCATTTACTCATCTCTGTACACCCTAGGCTACTAGTTTTCTATAAGTAGGACCTTTTACTATTGTATTGAGATATCGGGGTAGCTATCTTCGTGTTTTATGCTATCTTAGATCATTGGGAGGCTGGCCATTCGGCCATGCCTAGACCTTATGCTTATGTATTTTCAACGGTGGAGTTTCTACACACCATAGATTAAGGTGTGGAGCTCTGCTGTACCTCGAGTTTTAATGCAATTACTATTGTTCTTCCATTCAATTCCGCTTGTTCTTGTTCTAAGATATCACTTGTTCTTCAACTTGATGAATGTGATGATCCGTGACACTCATCATCATTCTCACTTATGAACAAGGTGACTGACAACCACTTTTGTTCTACAAGCAACCAAGGCTCTAGTGAATATCTCTTGGATTCCTGATTGCACGATGCATGGTTGATCGCCTGACAAACGAGCCAACCATTCCGTGAGATCAGAGTCTTCGTGGTATAGGCGAGAACTGATGGCAGCATTCAAGAGAATCTGGAAGGTCTAACCTTGTCTGTGGTATTCTGAGTAGGATTCAATGACTGAATGACTGTGACGTGCTTCAAACTCCTAGCAGGCGGGGCGTTAGTGACAGACGCAAAAGTATCAATGGATATTATTCCGGCCTGACCGAGAACCGACAGCTGAATTCCGCGTGCCGTGACAGGGCATATGCAATCGCTTTCACTGAGAGGATGGGAGGTAGCCATTGACAACGGTGAAACCCTACACAAGCTTGCCATGGAAAGGAGTAAGAAGGATTGGATGAAGACAGTAGGAAAGCAGAGAGACGGAAGGGAAGGCATCTTCATGCGCTTATCTGAAGTTCCTACCAATGAATTACATAAGTATCTCTATCTTTATCTTTTATGCTATTTTCGTTCATCACCATATCCATTTGAGTCTGCCTGACTAAGATTTGCAAGATGACCATAGCTTGCTTCATACTAACAATCTCCGTGGGATCGACCCTTACTCACGTAAGGTATTACTTGGACGACCCAGTGCACTTGCTGGTTAGTTGTGCGAAGTTGTGTAATGCCATGGGATTGAGCTACCAAGTTTTTGGAGTTCATGACCGGGGATTATGAGAGTTGTGAAAAGTATTGTTCACAATTTCGCGCACCAAGTTTTTGGCGCCGTTGCCGGGGATTGTTCAAGTTCTGAGCAAGCTTTTTGTCCGGTAACATCAGTGCCAAATTTCTGATCCGGCAACAAGCACCAAGTTTTTGGCGCCGTTGCCGGGGATTGTTCAGTTTGGACAACTGACGGTTCATCTTGTTGCTTAGATTAGGTATTTTTTTTTCGAAGTTCTTGAAGATGAATTCTAGAGTTTCATGATGATTTGTTGAAGTCTGGCTGGCTGAGAAGCCATGTCTAATCTTATTGGACCGAGGTTTCAACTTATCATCACAAGAGCTTGTTGATTTTTATCAATCTTGCTTTTGGAGCAGTGATCTGCTAAGGCTTGGCTGGCCTTTGGCCATGTCTAGTGTTTTGGACCGAAGCTTTCTTTGAAAGCTTGGCTGGCTGTGAAGCCATGTCTAATTCCTGGACCGGAGTCTTAGACTAGCATTGCACTGATTCCTGGAATTCTCATTAAGAATTTTGATACCTTTTTCCACTTAATTTTCGAAAAACACAAAAAAAAAATCACAAAATCCAAAAATTTCTTGTTTGAGTCTAGTGTCTCATCTTAAGTTTGGTGTCAATTGCATGCAATCATTCATGTGTCCTAGTGATCTTCAAGATGTTCTTGATGACTTACTTGCTCTAATCTTTGAATTCTATTGACTTGAAGTATTTTGTGTGTCTCATATGCATTCTCATATTGGTAGTGTCAGTGGTATACAAACTGCTAAGTTTAGTGTCTTGCATGCATTGTTTGATTTTAGTTGCATTTTGATTATTCTTTATTATTAAAAATACAAAAATATTTTTAATTTGTGTCTTTTCAAGTCAATAATACAGAGAATTGAAGATTCAGAACATACAGCAGAGGAATTGCACAGAAAAAGCTGGGCGTTCAAAACGCCCAGTGAAGAAGGACAGACTGGCGTTTAAACGCCAGCCAGGGTACCTGGTTGGGCGTTTAACGCCCAAAAGGGTATAGTTTTGGGCGTTAAACGCCAGAATGTGCACCATTCTGGGCGTTTAACGCCAGGATGGCACAAGGGGGAGAATTTTGTTTTCAAATCAAATTTTTTTCAAGTTTTCAAAGTTTTTCAAAATCAAATCTTTTTCAAATCATATCTTTTCAATCAAATGTTTTCAAAATCAATTTCTTTCCTTTTTCAAAGATACTTACTATCAATTAATGATTTGATTCAACATTTCAAGTATGTTGCCTTTTCTGTTGAGAAAGGTTTAATGTTTGAATCATATCTTTTCTTGATAGCCAAGTTACTAATTTTTAAAATCAAATCTTTTTAAAATTGTTTTCAAATCATATCTTTTCAATCACATATTTTTAAAAATCAATCATATCTTCTTAACCTCATCTTTTTCAAAATAGTTTTCAATCAAATCTTTTTGATTTCTAATTTCAAAATCTTTTTTAAAAATCATCTTATTTCTTTCCCACTCTCATTTTCGAAAATTAAGTAATGTTTTTCAAAAATATTTTCAAAATCTTTCATTTAATTTTCGAAAAATTACTTCTCTTCTCCTCACATCCTTCTATTTATGGACTAACACTATCCCTTAATGCAAAACTCGAACTCCATCTCCTTTGATAAGTTCGAATTTTCTACTTCTGTCTTCTACTCTTCTTTTCCTCTGACACTTCAAGGAATCTCTATACTGTGACATAGAGGATTCCACAATTTTCTTGTTCCCTTCTCTTTCTTATGAGCAGGAGCAAAGACAAAAGCATTCTTGTTGAGCCTGATCCTGAACCTAAAAGGACCTTGAAGAGAAAGCTAAGAGAAGCCAAAGCACAACTCTCTTTAGAGGACCTGACTGAATTCTTCAAAGAAGAAGAACACATGGCAGCCTAAAACAACAACAATGCAAACAATGCAAGGAAGGTGCTGGGTGACTTTACTGCACCTACTCCCGACTTCTATGGGAGAAGCATCTCTATCCCTGCCATTGGAGCAAACAACTTTGAGCTTAAGCCTCAATTAGTTTCTCTAATGCAACAGAATTGCAAGTTCCATGGACTTCCAATGGAAGATCCTCATCAGTTCTTAGCTGAGTTCTTGCAAATCTGTGACACAGTCAAGACTAATGAGGGTTGACCCTGAGGTCTACAGACTGATGCTATTCCCTTTTGCTGTAAGAGACAGAGCTAGAATATGGTTGAACTCTCAACCTAAAGAAAGCCTGGACTCTTGGGAAAAGCTAGTCAATGCCTTCTTGGCAAAGTTCTTTCCACCTCAAAAATGGAGTAAGCTTAGAGTGGAAGTCCAAACCTTCAGACAGAAGGATGGAGAATCCCTCTATGAAGCTTGGGAAAGATACAAACAATTAATCAGAAAATGTCCATCTGACATGCTTTCTGAATGGAGCATCATAGGTATTTTCTATGATGGTCTCTCTGAACTATCCAAAATGTCTTTGGATAGCTCTGCTGGAGGATCTCTTCATCTGAAGAAGACGCCTACAGAAGCTCAAGAGCTGATTGAAATGGTTGCAATTAACCAATTCATGTACACTTCTGAAAGGAATCCTGTGAACAATGGGGCTAATCAGAAGAAAGGAGTTCTTGAGATTGACACTCTGAATGCCATTTTGGCTCAGAATAAAATATTGACTCAACAAGTCAATTTGATTTCTCAAAGTCTGTCTGGAATGCAGAATGCACCAAGCAGTACTAAAGATGCTTCATCTGAAGAAGAAGCATATGATCCTGAGAACCCTTCAATAGAAGAGGTGAATTACCTAGGAGAACCCTATGGAAACACCTATAATTCTTCATGGAGAAATCATCCAAATTTCTCATGGAAGAATCAAGAGAGACCTCAACAAGGTTTCAACAACAATAATGGTGGAAGAAACAGGTTTAGCAATGGCAAGCCTTTTCCATCATCTTCTCAGCAACAGACAGAGAGTTCTAAGCAGAATACCTCTGACTTAGCAACCATGGTCTCTGATCTAATCAAAACCACTCAAAGTTTCATGACTGAAACAAGGTCCTCCATTAGAAACTTGGAAGGACAAGTGGGTCAGCTAAGCAAGAAAATCACTGAACTCCCTCCTAGTGCTCTCCCAAGCAATACTGAAGAAAATCCAAAAGGAGAGTGCAAAGCCATTAACATGGCCGAATTCTGGGAGGAAGAAGAGGCAGTGAACGCCACTGAGAAAGACCTCACTGGACGTCCACTGGCCTCCTATGAGTTCCCCAATGAGGAACCATGGGAATCTGAGGCTCAAAATGAGACCATAGAGATTCCAATGGATTTACTTCTGCCATTCATGAGCTCTGATGAGTATTCTTCCTCTGAAGAGGATGAGTATGTCACTGAAGAGCAAGTTGCTAAATACCTTGGAGCAATCATGAAGCTAAATGACAAGTTATTTGGAAATGAGACCTGGGAGGATGAACCCCCTTTGCTCACCAAAGAATTGGATGACTTGTCTAGGCAGAAACTACCTCAAAAGAGGCAGGATCCTGGGAAGTTTTCAATACCTTGTATCATAGGCACCATGACCTTCAAGAAGGCCTTGTGTGACTTAGGGTCAAGTGTAAACCTCATGCCCCTCTCTGTAATGGAGAAGCTAGGGATCTTTGAGGTACAAGCTGCAAAAATCTCACTAGAGATGGCAGACAACTCAAGAAAACAAGCTCATGGACTTGTAGAAAATGTTTTGGTTAAGATTGAAGACCATTACATCCCTACTGATTTCATAGTCCTAGAGACTGGGAAGTGCATGGATGAATCCATCATCCTTGGCAGACCCTTCCTAGCCACAGCAAAGGCTGTGATTGATGTTGATAGAGGAGAGTTGATCATTCAAGTGAATGAAGAATCCTTTGTGTTTAAGGCTCAAGGATATCCCTCTGTCATCATGGAGAGGAAGCATGAAGAGCTTCTCTCAAAACAGAGCCAAATAGAGCCCCCACAGTCAAACTCTAAGTTTGGTGTTGGGAGGCCACAACCAAACTCTAAGTTTGGTGTTGAACCCCCACATTCAAACTCTAAGTTTGGTGTTGGGAGGTTCCAACATGGCTCTAAGTATCTGTGAGGCTCCATGAGAGTCATCTGTCAAGCTAATGACATTAAAGAAGCGCTTGTTGGGAGGCAACCCAATGTTTTATAATTAACTATTTTCTTTTGTTATTTTATGTCTTTTGTAGGTTGATGATCATAAGAAGTCACAAAATCAATGAAAAAAGCAAAAACAGAATGAAAAACAGGAAGAAAAACAGCACACCCTGGAGGACGCACTTACTGGCGTTTAAACGCCAGTAAGGTTAGCTGTTGGGCGTTTAACGCCCAGTCTGGCACCATTCTGGGCGTTTAACGCCAGAAAGGGGCACCAGACTGGCGTTAAACGCCAGAAAAGGGCAACAACTTGGCGTTAAACGCCAGGAATGGGCATCAGCCCGGCGTTTAACGCCAGAAATGGCACAAAACGTGATTTTGCATGCCATTTGGTGTAGGGATGACTTTTCCTTGACACCACAGGATCCCCACCTACCCTACCACTCTCTCTCTCTTCTTCACCAATCACCTCAACACCTCTTCCCCAAAAACCCTTCACCTATCAAATCCCATCTTTCTCTTCACCACTCACATCCATCCTTCATAAAACCCCACCTACCCCTCCATTCAAATTCAAACCACTTTCCCACCCAAACCCACCCTCACATGGCCGAACAACCCTCTCCCCCTCTCCTATATAAACCCTCCTTCACTCCTTCATTTTCACACACCTTAAACACCATCTCTCTCCCCTTTGGCCGAATACAAAGCCATTCCCTTTCTCCTCATTTCTTCTTCTTCTACTCTCTTCTTTCTTCTTTTGCTCGAGGACGAGCAAACATTTTAAGTTTGGTGTGGTAAAAGCATTGCTTTTGTTTTTCCATAACCATTTATGGCATCCAAGGCCGGAGAAACCTCTAAAAAGAGGAAAGGGAAGGCAAAAGCTTCCACCTCCGAGTCATGGGAGATGGAGAGATTCATCTCAAGGGTGCATCAAGACCACTTCTATGAAGTTGTGGCCTTGAAGAAGGTGATCCCTGAGGTCCCCTTTTCACTCAAAAAGGGTGAATATCCGGAGATCCGACATGAGATCCGAAGAAGAGGCTGGGAAGTTCTTACCAACCCCATTCAACAAGTCAGAATCTTGATGGTTCAAGAGTTCTATGCCAATGCATGGATCACCAAGAACCATGATCAAAGTGTTAACCCGAATCCAAAGAATTATCTTACTATGGTTCGGGGGAATTACTTGGATTTTAGTCCGGAAAGTGTAAGGTTGGCATTCAATTTGCCCATGATGCAAGGAGATGAACATCCTTACACTAGAAGGGTCAACTTTGATCAAAGGTTGGACCAAGTCCTCACAGTCATATGTGAAGAGGGCGCACAATGGAAGAGAGATTCAAGAGGCAAACCGGTTCAATTGAGAAGGCATGACCTCAAACCCGTGGCTAGAGGATGGTTGGAGTTCATTCAACGCTCAATCATTCCCACTAGCAACCGGTCCGAAGTTACTCTAGACCGGGCCATCATGATTCATAGCATCATGATTGGAGAAGAAGTGGAAGTTCATGAGGTTATAGCCCAAGAACTCTATAAGGTGGCGGACAAGTCCTCTACCTTGGCAAGGTTAGCCTTCCCTCATCTCATTTGTCACCTCTGTTATTCAGTTGGAGTTGACATAGAGGGAGACACCCCTATTGATGAGGACAAGCCCATTACTAAGAAGAGGATGGAGCACACAAGAGACCCCTCTCATCATGAGATCCCTGAGATGCCTCAAGGGATGCACTTTCCTCCACAAAACTATTGGGAGCAACTGAACACCTCCCTAGGAGAATTGAGTTCCAACATGGGACAACTAAGGGTAGAGCATCAAGAACACTCCATCATCCTTCATGAAATTAGAGAAGATCAAAGAATCATGAGGGAGGAGCAACAAAGACAAGGAAGAGACATTGAGGAGCTCAAGCACTCCATAGGATCTTCAAGAGGAAGAAAGAGCCGCCATCACTAAGGTGGACCCGTTCTTTAATTTCCTTGTTCTTTATTCTTCTGTTTTTCGAATTTTATGCTTATGTTTATCCATGTTTGTGTCTTGTGATCATTAGTGTCTTAGTGTCTATGCCTTAAAGTTATGAATGTCCTATGAATCCATCACCTTTCTTGAATAAAAAAGTGCTTAATTGAAAAAGATTAGAATTGCATGAATTTTGAATTTTATAATAGTTTAATTATTTTGATGTGGTGGCATTACTTTTGTCTTCTGAATGTATGCTTAAACAGTGCATATGTCTTTTGAATTTGTGGTTCATGAATGTTGGCTCTTGAAAGAATGATGAAAAAGGAGACATGTTACTGAGGATCTGAAAAATCATAAAAATGATTCTTGAAGCAAGAAAAAGCAGTGAATACAAAAAAAAAAAAAAGAAAAAAGAAAGAAAGCAAGCGAAAAAAAAAATCGAAAAAAAAAAGAGAAAAAGAAAAAGAAAGAAATAAAGTTGTGATCCAAAGCAAAAAGAGTGTGCTTAAGAACCCTGGACACCTCTAATTGGGGACTTTAGCAAAGATGAGTCAAAATCTGAAAAGGTTCACCCAATTATGTGTCTGTGGCATGTATGTATCCGGTGGTAATACTGGAAGACAGAGTGCTTTGGGCCACGGCCAAGACTCAATAAGTAGCTGTGTTCAAGAATCATCATACTTAACTAGGAGAATCAATAACACTATCTGGATTCTAAGTTCCTAAAGAAGCCAATCATTCTGAGTTGCAAAGGATAGAGTGAGGTGCCAAAACTGTTCAGAGGCAAAAAGCTAAAAGCCCCGCTCATCTAATTAATACTGATCTTCATAGATGTTTTTGGAATTCATTGCATATTCTCTTCTTTTTATCTTATTTGATTTTCAGTTGCTTGAGGACAAGCAACAATTTAAGTTTGGTGTTGTGATGAGCGGATAATTTATACACTTTTTGGCATTATTTTTAGTATGTTTTTGGTATGATCTAGTTAGTTTTTAGTATATTTTTATTAGTTTTTAGTTAAAAATCACTTTTCTGGACTTTACTATGAGTTTGTGTGTTTTTCTGTGATTTCAGGTATTTTCTGGCTGAAATTGAGGGACCTGAGCAAAAATCTGATTCAGAGACTAAAAAGGACTGCAGATGCTGTTGGATTCTGACATCCCTACACTCGAAGTGGATTTTCTGGAGCTACAGAAGCCCAATTGGCGCGCTCTCAACGGCGTTGGAAAGTAGACATCCTGGGCTTTCCAGCAATATATGATAGTCCATACTTTGCCCAAGATTTGATGGCCCAAACCGGCGTTCAAAGTCACCTCAAGAAATCCCAGCGTTAAACGCTGGAACTGGCACCCAAATGGGAGTTAAACGCCCAAACTGGCATAAAAGCTGGCGTTTAACTCCAAGAAGAGTCTCTACACGAAAATGCTTCATTGCTCAGCCCAAGCACACACCAAGTGGGCCCGGAAGTGGATTTTTATGTCATTTACTCATCTCTGTACACCCTAGGCTACTAGTTTTCTATAAGTAGGACCTTTTACTATCACTACAACATTTTGGGTCTATAGCCACGGTTTTTTTGGTCACGGTAAAAAACCGTGACCATAGACCCTCTATGGTCACGGTTTTTTAGGGTGACCAAAAAAAAAAAGCTATAGTCACGGTTTTTTTGGAAAGGGTGACCATAGAGTACCTATGGTCACGGTTTTTTCAAAAAGGGTGGCCTAAAAGGGTCTATGGTCACGGTTTTGAGGGGTGACCTAAAGGGGTCTATGGTCACGGTTTTTTACAGTGACCTAAAAGGGTCTATGGTCACGGTTTTGGGGGGTGGCCTAAAGGGGTCTATGGTCACGGTTTTGGAGGGTGGCCTAAAAAGGTCTATGGTCACGGTTTTGGGGGTGACCTAATGGGGTCTATGGTCACGGTTTTTTACAGTGACCAAAAGGGGGCTATGGTCACGGTTTTTCAAAAAAGGGTGACCTAAAAGGGTCTATGGTCACGGTTTTGGGGGGTGACCTAAAGGGGTCTATGGTCACGGTTTTGGGGGTGGCCTAAAAGGGTCTATAGTCACGATTTTGGGGAGTGGCCTAAAGGGATCTATGGTCACGGTTTTAGGGGTGGCCTAAAAGGGTTATGGTCACGGTTTTGGGGGTGGCCTAAAGGAGTCTATGGTCACGGTTTTTTACAGTGACCAAAAAGGGTCTATGGTCACGGTTTTTCGGAAGGGTGACCTAAAAGGGTCTATGGTCACGACTTTGAGAGTGACTTAAAAGAGTCTATGGTCACGGTTTGTCACAAAATGATTAATTTTTAAAAATAATATATATTATTTTATATTTTTTTATAAAATTAGTATATAATTTTTATTAATAATTAAATTTTAAATATTGACTAAAATTAATTTTTTAAATTAAAAAAATTAATTATTAAATATAAATAAAATAATTAATTTTTGAGTTTTTCATATATTTAAAATTTAAAATTTTAATAATTAAAAACTAATAATAATTTATATGATTTATTTTAAAATATTTTTAATAGGGGTTAAGTATATTTTTTGTTCCTGAAGTTTGACAAAAGTTTTAAAAATATCCTTAAATTTTATTTTGTTTCAATTTTGTCCCAAAAATTTTCAATTTGCATCAAATATACCCTTAACAGCTAATTTTTCAAAAAATTTAAGACCAATTCAACAACAATTTCATAAGAAGAACCCTCAACACAAGCAAATCAAACATAATTTTCATGTATTATTGTTAAATTGATCTTAATTTTTTTGAAAATTTAGCCGATAGAGATATATTTGATGCAAATCGAGAACTTTTGGGACAAAATTGAAACAAAATAAAACTTAGGGGTATTTTTAAAATTTTTGTCAAACTTCAAAGACAAAAGTATACTTTACCCTTTTAATAGAATATATTTAATTTAAAATTATTATTCTATCCATCAATTTTATCAAAATATCTATTCAATCCAAATTTTTTTATAAAATTCTTAATTTTAAACTCTAATTCCCAAATTTAAAATCACAATCCCTAACCCTAAACCCCCAAATCCCTAATTTCCCAAAATACAAACCCTCAACGCCCCCTACTCACGGTAACACATGCACACACCCACGGAAACGCAGAGAGAGAGAGGGAAAACGGAGAAGGGAAGAGAGGGAGGAGGAAGGAGACGGCGCCGACGGAGCTAGCAGCCGCCGGCGCAGTCGATGCTTGCAAGGAAGAGAGGGAGAGTGAGGGCGATCGAGCTGAGAAGAAGCAGGGAATCGGTTGCAACTAACCCTGCAGCTGTGTCATGAACTGCTTCTCCAACCTCTCATCCTACACTGCCGCCATCCTCGCTCGCTTCCTATCCAGCCGTCGTTCCCTCTGCAACTTCCCCATTAAGCTAACTCTTCCTCCTACTCTCTCTCCCCGCTCTCAATTCGTGCTCGCTAGGTTTCCCTCTGGCTGCTGCTGCTACTCCTCCTCCTCTGCCAAGAAAGGCCGCAAGAAGAAGGTGGTGGAGCCTGAACCTGTGGCGTCTGTTATGGAGCACGAGGAGAAGGTCACCTTCTTTGTGGTCCGAAAAGGGGACATCGTTGGAGTATATGATACACTCGTTGATTGCCAGTCTCAAGTTGGATCCTCTGTAATTATTCTCTTTTGGAACCTTATATTATCTATAATGCTCTCTTATTCATGTTTCTAACAACTAGTTTCTCTATAATGCTCTCTTATTCATGTTTCTAACAATTAGTTTCTATTGTTGCTGCTATTCGAATTACTTTTTGTTGTTTCCCCTTTTTAGATAATTATTCTCTTCTCTGCATGATTACAATGGGTGGTGTGGTTACTTTATCTGTTTTATTGGACAGGACACTAGTGGCTATTTATGTGGTTGTTTTGTTTGTGGTTCTTGTCTCCCATGACAATAGTGAAATGTAGAAGGAATATTCAAAGGCTATTGAGAATGAGGTATTGACTTTTCCCATTGTGTTATTGTCTTGCCTTTCAGGTATGTGATCCTCCTGTTAGTGTGTACAAGGGATATTCTTTATCGAAGGACACTCAGAATTATCTTGTTTCACGTGGACTCAAGAATGCCTTGTACACAATTAGAGCTGCTGATTTGACAGAGGATTTATTGGCATGCTTGTTCCTTGCCCTTTCAAAGTATGTAACTTTTCCATTGTGTTCAATATTATTTTCATTTTGTCAAATCTGTTACTGAGCCTGACCAACATAGCATGCGAAGAAAGTTAGTATAGCTGTTAGTTGAAGGTATTCCATTTATTAAAATTTATAACTACTTCTAAGTTCTACCGATACTATTTTTCTCTTGTCCATATTATTTATCATCTTTGATCCCACCCAAGCTTATATCGCATCCTTAACATTAATTTTGAATTGAAGGTCTTGGCCAAGTTTTGATTCAGAGTAATTTGAGTTGATAGTCGAATTTGCTCCAAGGTTGTGTAAAATATCTATTACATTCATATTAGAAGGGTATAGATGACTCTTGTGGGACATGGGAGTATTTCCTGTATGGCCTGTATGCTTCTATACTCTTGCAAGATAATATTTTCCTGTATGGCTTAAAATTCTTTCTTTTTCATTGATAGGCTCTGTTACTTTTTGATGAGATTAGAAATCCCCATTTTATCATGTATTCTTATATACTCATAGAAGGATTAGGTAGTGGGAAGTTGTATGTTGTGTTAACTTTTTCCTTCTGTAATATATCATCAAGATTTATGGCTGACACTTTTAAATAAGTATGAGGTTTATTCATTAAGCTAATCATGGATTATATGTCTCAGGATCCTGCTTCTATTGAAAGGGCCACTTCAAGTAACGATGTATCGAAAAAGAGATATGTAGAGATGCTTGAACTAGATAATGTGGTAAGTTTCCTACAATTTAGAAGTACATGGTTATTAAGAAGCCAAATATAATAGCTACATGCCTAAAAATGTTATTTATGTCAAATATGTTGTAAATTTTAAATTTGTGTTAAAATTATCAATTCTTGAGCAACTTTCATATTGAGAAAAGTTTGGATATCATTGTTATTATAGATATCTGAATTATGTTATCTTTATAATACCCATTACATGTCTTGATATTATGTTATTATAGATATACTGATGCGCATGAATCCTTTTTTTTCTTTTTGGTTGCTTGGTGCTACTGTTATTTCAACAATAACTACCATGCTTAAACCATGAGGGATTATAATAATTAAACTATTGAGTGACAGTCTACCAAAGTTACATCCACATGACATGTCACTTTTCTTTTATTTGGAAAAAAGAGGTATTTAAGGGAATGATTGAATGGTGATGCTCTTAGGGTTTTTAGTAAGATATTGACTAAAATGCACATGAAACCATGTTAGTTCAGTTGGCTTATAAATAGTTGAAAGTAGTTGCATTTTATATAAAAATATCAAGTGACACACAAGTTACACTATTTCCTTGCAGCTTGAACAAAACATGCTTTAATAATTTCTTTGCAGCTTGAACAAAGTAAATTTGTAAATTTGAGGAGAAGAAGAAACTTGAAAATTAGGGTTTATACAACTATCTCTTCAAGTACTTTATATTGTTTTATGATGTGTCATATACTATGATGTGGATGTGTGCTGTATAGTGTGTACTAGCTATTATATGTGTGATGTATATATGTTTTAATGATATGTTTTTTTTTCCTAAGTTGAAGAAGAATAAATGTAGGTGTTTATGTCTAATGTGACTTTACTTTTCATGTTAATGAAGCAGGTGTTGAGCTTTCAAATGTTTAAGTGGCTGAAATAAAAGTTCTTGAGCGTTGAGAAGAAAGAATAGCAATACTAGAAACAATCTATCCTGGCAGAGTCTAAATTGTATTGCTTTTACGCCTGTGGAACAATTTTGTTAATAGTGTCTACTTAGTGTTAGTGTATATATCACTGTATGAAACTAAGATTGAGACAAGTGTATTCATTCAACTATATTGATATGTTAGCTGGTTACTTTAATCATAACTTATCTTAATTTTTGATTATCATTTTTTATTTTTAGATTTATTTTGTGATCATCATCATTTTGGGATGTCATTATGCTTTAAAAAAAATCTCATAAAAAAAAAATAGGCTTTGGTCACGGTAAAAACCGTGACCATAGATAAGGCTATGGTCACGGTTTTGTGGGGTGACCATAGATAAGCTATGGTCACGGTGAAAAACCGTGACCATAGATAAGGCTATAGTCACTGTTTTAAGATGGGGGTGACCATAGAGGCTATGGTCACGGCGAAAAACCGTGACCATAGATAGGGTTATGGTCACGGTTTTAAGGAAGGGTGACCATAGAGGCTATGGTCACAGTGAAAACCGTGACCATAGATAGGGCTATGGTCACGGTTTTGAGGTGGGGTGACCATAGAGCTATGGTCACGAAAAAAACCGTGACCATAGATAAGGCTATGGTCACGATTTTAAGGAGGGGTGACCATAGAGTCTATGGTCACGGCAAAAACCGTGACCATAGATAAGGCTATGGTCACGGTTTTAAGGTGGGGTGACCATAGAGCTATGGTCACGGCAAAAACCGTGACCATAGATAAGGCTATGGTCACGGTTTTTACGCGTGACCATAGATTGACCTATGGTCACGGTGAAAAAACGTGGCCTAAAGTGTCAGAATTTGAAAATTGAAACCGTGACTATAGAAACCGTGACCATAGATAAAAAAACCGTGACCATAGACCTATGGCCACGAAAGAATAGACCACGGTAAAAAACCGTGACCATAGGTCCAAAACCGTGACCATAGATCTATGGTCACCCTTTTTACTAGCTATGGTCACGGTTTTTTACCGTGACCATAGACCTTTTTTTTTGTAGTGTATTGTATTGAGATATCGGGGTAGCTATCTTCGTGTTTTATGCTATCTTAGATCATTGGGAGGCTGGCCATTCGGCCATGCCTAGACCTTATGCTTATGTATTTTCAACGGTGGAGTTTCTACACACCATAGATTAAGGTGTGGAGCTCTGCTGTACCTCGAGTTTTAATGCAATTACTATTGTTCTTCCATTCAATTCCGCTTGTTCTTGTTCTAAGATATCACTTGTTCTTCAACTTGATGAATGTGATGATCCGTGACACTCATCATCATTCTCACTTATGAACAAGGTGACTGACAACCACTTTTGTTCTACAAACAACCAAGGCTCTAGTGAATATCTCTTGGATTCCTGATTGCACGATGCATGGTTGATCGCCTGACAAACGAGCCAACCATTCCGTGAGATCAGAGTCTTCGTGGTATAGGCGAGAACTGATGGCAGCATTCAAGAGAATCCGGAAGGTCTAACCTTGTCTGTGGTATTCTGAGTAGGATTCAATGACTGAATGATTGTGACGTGCTTCAAACTCCTAGCAGGCGGGGCGTTAGTGACAGACGCAAAAGTATCAATGGATATTATTCCGGCCTGACCGAGAACCGACAGCTGAATTCCGTGTGCCGTGACAGGGCATATGCAATCGCTTTCACTGAGAGGATGGGAGGTAGCCATTGACAACGGTGAAACCCTACACAAGCTTGCCATGGAAAGGAGTAAGAAGGATTGGATGAAGACAGTAGGAAAGCAGAGAGACGGAAGGGAAGGCATCTTCATGCGCTTATCTGAAGTTCCTACCAATGAATTACATAAGTATCTCTATCTTTATCTTTTATGCTATTTTCGTTCATCACCATATCCATTTGAGTCTGCCTGACTAAGATTTGCAAGATGACCATAGCTTGCTTCATACTAACAATCTCCGTGGGATCGACCCTTACTCACGTAAGGTATTACTTGGACGACCCAGTGCACTTGCTGGTTAGTTGTGCGAAGTTGTGTAATGCCATGGGATTGAGCTACCAAGTTTTTGGAGTTCATGACCGGGGATTATGAGAGTTGTGAAAAGTATTGTTCACAATTTCGCGCACCAGTAATGTATGCATGTCTTGATTCATTCAAACATTGTGAATTATAAGCATTTTCATGAGATTGATGCAAGAATTTCTTAATACAATGAATGATGCATTATCTTATGATTATGGCAAAGCTTTAATGCATTTGTTAGGTTGATGATAGGTACGGAGAAGCAAAGCAAAGGCAAAGAAGAAGAAGAGGCTATAGCGTTAGTGGCCAAAGTTAGCCTACTAACGCTATGGTTAACGTTGCAAAGGAGGAGAAGGCAGCATTAGTGGCCAAAGTTGGCTCACTAACGTTGCTATTAACACTAGCACAAGGAGAAGGGAAGCAACGTTAGTGGCCTAAGTTAGCTCACTAACATTGCTAATAACATTGCCAAGGAAGGGGGGAGCAACATTGGTGGCCCAAAGTTAGCCTACCAACGTTGCTACATAAAGAATGGTGCCAACATTAGTGTGCTAACGTTACTTCAAGTTAGCTGATGAGAGGCCTAAAGCGGGTTCAGAATTTATCTCAAAATAAGATTGGATTGGCGTTGTATGTATAGTTCCAAACCCAACAATTGACCAATATCAAATTAAAATCTAAAGATGTCACAATTCAAAGCAAATGTAAACCGAGAGTATTTAGTCTCCCGGGTCGTTCTCCCTAGGAACTAATGCCAATGAGCGCACACAATTTTGGTTGTGAGAAGCAAAGTGGTGTTTTCAATGAAGAAGTCAACAATAAAGGAATTAAAGAACAAGGCAAAATTGCAATTAATAAACTAATAAAGGAATAAAAGAACTATGTATGCAATATAAACAAGTAAGACTATAAAGTGAAGAAAATGTGATTTAAAATATAAATGAAACCTTGACTTGGAATGAGTTATGGAATCCCTTCCTTGCCATAACCACAACTATGACAATTGTGATGGATTAATCTCACTAAGTCAACCCTTAACATCGAAGGATAAGTTAAGTGAGCATAGTTGTCATTAATCCACAAATCCTAGCTAACTTACCAAACTAGTTGATAAAAAGCTAGCGTTAGTGGGAACAATAACAACTAACAACCCAAGAATTCTCACTAAATGTTGGACATTATGGCTCTAGTAATCCATATACTCATTTTCCCAAGCCATGGGGTGGAAATTATCCCATAATCAAAATTGGTATTTCATCAAACACATAGAGGGCATAAACATTAAACATGGCAAAATTGGTAAATTAATGAAAGCTATGAACCATAAATGATCAAAATCAATAAAAGCAACTCAACAAACATATAAAAGCCATCAAACATCAAATTAAACAACTAGAAATCCAAAATTGTAAGACTATGCAAATATTGACAAGAGAGATGAAAATAAGAGAAAACGTAGAACAAGTAGTGTATTAAAAGAGACAATTAAAGGAATACTTATGATGCGCGGAAAACTTGTCTCTCAACAAATTTCCCTTCGGCAAGTATATCGAATTGTCGTCAAGTAAAACTCACAGTAGAGTGAGGTCGAATCCCACAGAGATTAACGGATTAAGCAAACAATGATTAATTGGTTATCCTAGTTAGACAAATCATATTGGAGTGATAAGTAACGAGAAAATGTAAATGGCATAAAAGTAAAGAAAAGCTATAAAGTGCAGAAGAGTAAAATGGCAAGAAAAGTAAATGTAAGAACTAAAAATAAAATGAACATTGGGATCAAGAGATATTGCAATCCTCCAGATCAAGTTCATTCTCATCTCTTCCTCAATCAATGCATTCATTGATCTCCTTGGCAATCTTAAGTGATTGGATCCCAATTCCTTGGCAATCCAATCTCTCTAAGCTTGATCAATAGCCAATTCCTTGGTCAATTGCTCATGAGAAGAGATGAAGTATGGTCACTGATTATACCACATGCATTCCCAAATCAAGTATTGGTAGGATTATAGTCACATATCCATCCAAACCCAATTTGGTCCAGCATGAGAAAGCATTTCTAGCATGATCTCTTCATTCCTCTTCCAAGGTTCCGAAGAGATCCAAATATGAATAGTTTCTTTTCCAAGATAACTACCCAATTGGATGAAGATTGAAAGCTTTCTAGTAAAATCAAGAGAAAAGAAAGAAGAAGAAGAATAAGAACTACAATTGATCCATTGAATCACAATAGAGCTTTCTAACCCAATGAAAAAAGTTAGTTGGTCATTGCTCTACCAAAATAGAAAAGAAAGAAAGTGCAGAAAAATAAAGATGAAGAATAAAACTGAAAATGAAACTTCCAAATTCATAAATGAAAAGTACAAAGAAAAGAAAGAGAAGGAAAAGTGTGTGAGGGGAGGGAGTCTGAAGACCCCTCTTCCAATCCCCAATTTCTGTGTTCCAGCCTCCGTCCCCCTTCAAAGTAAAAACTAAGGCCTTTATATAGGCTCTCCTAAATTACAAAATTAAAAGCAAATTATAATTAAATAAAAATTCCTATTCTAGATGCTTCTTGTGGCCTTGATTGGTTGACACTTGTTGGCTTGCTTGGTTGACACTTGTGGGCTTGCTTCCTTGAGGTTGGGTGGTCCTTGAAAGAGAAGTGAATCAAGTTTAGGTCCAGGTGCTAAAGTTAGTGCTAAAGTTAGCCACACTAACGCTACAAGTGTGGCATTAGTGCTAAAGTTATTGTGGCTAACGTTGCACTTGCTGCCCAGTTGGTGTTTTTGGGGCTTAAAAGATGCCTCTTGTTTGTACTCCAATTTCATGCCCACTATAGAGTATTATATATCGTTGGAAAGCTCTGAATGTCAACTTTCTAACGCAACTGGAATCATCTCAATTGGATCTCTATAACTCAATTTATGCTCCTTCGAAGTGGACATGGTCGCTGGCATAGTCGCTAGCATTAATGGAAAACGTGAGTCCCGATAACGCTAGCGACCAGGGGCTTAATATTTCCAGGTTCTGGAGCTCAAAATCAATGTCCACCCCATACTATTATATATTTTTGGAAAGCTCTGGATGTCTACTTTCCAACTCCTTTGAAAGCGCATCATTTAGAGCTCTACAACTCGAGTTACACTTCTTGGAAGGTGAAGAGGTCAGTTGGCCTTACTACAGGTTGATACCATGTTCATCTTTGTACTTTCGGGGTAGGTTTTCTCCCTCAAATTTAGTGTCAATCATGTAGTGCCATATATGCTTGGAAAGCTCTAGAATTCTACTTTCCAATGCCACTGGAATCACCTCATTTGGAGCTTTGTGGCTCAAGTTATGCGTGTTTGAAGAAGGCATGGTCAGGCTGCCAGGTGGGACTTTTGCCTACGTTAACTTCCACGTTAACTTAGTTAACGTAGAAGTTAACGTGGGTCTTTTTTTGCCTCGCCAACGTTAGTGACACTCACTTTTTCCACTAACGTTGGCATCTCCCTTTCCTTCCACATTAACTACCACGTTAACTTAGTTAACGTGGGTCTTTTTGCTTCACCAACGTTAGTGGCACTCACTTTTTCCACTAACGTTGGCATATACCCCTTTCCTTCTACGTTAACTTCCACGTTAATGTAGTTAATGTGGAAGCTAACGTAGGCCTTCTTTACTTCGCAAACGTTAGTGGCGTTCACCTTTTCCACTAACGTTCCATGCTCTCCTTCTTCAAAGTTAATGCCACTAACTTTTTTCACTAACGTTGGGGCTTTCCTTCCTTCCACGTTAGTGCCCACGTTAGTGTAACTAACGTAGCCACTAACGTGGCTCTTCTCTTCTTCTTTTGGCCTGAAATCAATCAAACAAAGTGCATCAAAGTCTTGCTCTTAATCATGGGATCATGCATCATCCAATTTATCATTCAATTTATGCATAATTCTCATGAAATCATTCAAAATTCACAATGTTTGCTTGAATCATGGTATGATTGCATTTTCAACCAAATACTTGCTTATTTCCTAAGAAAATGCATGAAACCAACCTAAAGTATACAAAAAATGGCTAGTAAAACTAGCCAAGATCCCTGGCATCAACTTACAATAAAAGTTGCTATAATCCAAAATCAAACTTGAAGTATAAAATGCTACAAACCCTGATTATAACCCTAAGAGAGAATTTCCTAATCTAAGATGGCTCTCTTTGTTATGTGTTGTTGCTCCTTCATATAGTCCTCCATTTCAGCCTCGAAGCCTTAAAAAATGGGCCAAGAAAGTCCCAAAAACGCGAGTCACGTGCATTTTTAATGGAGGCATGCATTGGTACTTGTGCGGACGCACAGGTATGTGCATGGGCACAGATGCTGATTTTCCTCCTGTGCGTGGGCCCAGGTCTTGTGCGGACGCACATGTCCTGATTTCCATTATGCCCTGAGCATGGGCACAGCCTGTGCATGGGCACAGGTTCTGATTTTGACTCTGTGCGTGGGCACAGAAGGTGTGCCGATGCATATGTCCTGATTTTGACCCCTGTGCGTGGGCACAGGCTGAGATGCTTTTCTTATTTGTTTTCTTTATGTTTTCTCCCTTTTTGCTTGCTTTCTTCCACTTCTACCAAACTATTCTTGCCTCTAAGACCTGAAATCACTCAACAAACATATCACGGCATCGAATGAAATAAAAGTGGAATTAAATTGATCAATTTAAGCATAAAAATGCATGTTTTCATATTTAGGTTCAATTTAGGGATCAAACACAAAAGTATGCTATTTTAATGAATAAGTGTGAGTTTATATGATGAAATCCATCCAATTCAAGCTAAAATATATCGTCAAATATGGACTCATCAAATTCTCCCACATTTAAACAATAGCATGTCCTCATGCTAAACCAAACAAGGAGAATGATCAAAAGGAAAACAACTTATTGAATGCAACTACCTCTGTGCATGCAAGTATGTATATACTATATATATATATATATATATATATATATATATATATATATATATATATATATATATATATATATCTATAATGTCCTATTGATTTGGTGAATGCAACAATCAAATTCTAAGCAAGTGTATAGACATATAAGGCTAGGCAAAGAAATAACTCAATGCAATAAAAAATCTAAAGAATTGATATACTCATAAAAAATGAAGCAACTTGTAAGAATACATGATAAGAGGTATGAAAACATAAAGTTGAGTGATCGAACCCTCACTAGGTGTGTATACACTCTCAACGCTCGGTGTTTAGGGTCAATTCACTCAAGTCTCCTCCTAATCATGCTTTCAAGGTTTTGCCTTTCATCTAACGATCAACAAATATGTGATGCATGAGTGCAAGTATCATGAGGTCTTTAAAGGGTTGTAATGGGGTCAGGGTTAAGGTAGGATAAATATGGCTCAGTGGACTAAGGAATTGGGTCTTTGATTAGCTCAAGTGTCCAACTCAACTAAATAACAAAATATGCACCCTAACTTCCCATAATCACACTTTTTATACACATTCATGCATCTTTTTCATCCAAATCCACATATGCATTTCTTATTCATCATTTATTTTTTTCTTTTTCTTTGGGATGAATTTTGTCCCATATTATTATTATTATTATTATTATTATTATTATTATTATTATTATTATTATTATTATTATTATTATTATTATTATTATTATTATTATTATTATTATTATATTTCATTTTTTTCTTTTTCTAGGACAAATGCATATGGTTAAAGAAAATTGATGATACATGAATGTGCACCAATTTTCCAATTTTTTTTCAATGCATACCCAATACAATCTTCTTCATTCACTGCCAATGTTTTCCAAAAGTCCCCCCACACTTAAATGAAACACACTTTTCAACCTAAGCTCATCAAAGATGCAATTCAAGGTAATTCATGGTTTTCCGCTTAGGCTTGTGATGTGCTAACAATTAGAATAAATGGGATTAAGAGGCTCAAAAGGGGTTAACAAAGGTAGATGAAGGGTAGGTCCATATGGGTGAGTGAGTTTAATACAAAAAATGGCCTCAATCATGTTAAATGCATTCAAAACATCAAACATTGGAAATAAAGAATTAAGCAAAACCAATATTACAATCATAGAAGGAGCATAGCTGATGAGCGGATAATTTATACGCTTTTTGGCATTATTTTTAGGTAGTTTTTAGTAAGTTTAAGCTACTTTTAGGGATGTTTTCATTAGTTTTTATGTTAAATTCACATTTCTGGACTTTACTATGAGTTTGTGTGTTTTTCTGTGATTTCAGGTAATTTCTGACTGAAATTGAGGGATTTGAGCAAAACTCTGAAAAATGCTGACAAAAGGACTGCTGATGCTGTTGGATTCTGACCTCCCTGCACTCGAAATGGATTTTCTGGAGCTACAGAACTCCAAATGGCGCGCTCTCAACGGCGTTGGAAAGTAGACATCCAGAGCTTTCCAGCAATATATAATAGTTCATACTTTGTTCGAAGAATGACGACGTAACTTGGCGTTGAACGCCAAGTACATGCTGCTGTCTGGAGTTAAACGCCAGAAAAACGTCATGATCCGGAGTTGAACGCCCAAAACACGTCATAACTCGAAGTTCAACTCCAAGAGAAGCCTCAGCTCGTGGATTGATCAAGCTCAGCCCAAGCATACACCAAGTGGGCCCCGGAAGTGGATTTATGCATCAATTACTTACTCATGTAAACCCTAGTAGCTAGTCTAGTATATATAGGACATTTATCTATTGTATTAGACATCTTTTGACCACTTTAAGTCTTTATTCATTCGGTCACTTGATCATGGAGAGGGCTGGCCATTCGGCCATGCCTGAACCTTTTACTTATGTATTTTCAACGGTGGAGTTTCTGCACACCATAGATTAAGGGTGTGGAGCTCTGCTGTACCTCAAGTATTAATGAAGTACTATTTTCTTTTATTCAAATCTCTCTTATTCTTATTCCAAGATATTCATTCGCACCCAAGAACATGATGAATGTGATGATTAGATAACCCTCATTATCATTCTCACTTATGAACGCACGTGATTGACAACCACTTCCGTTCTACATGCAACAGAGCTTGAATGCGTATCTCTTAGATTCCCCAACAGAATCTTCGTGGTATAAGCTAGATAGATGGCGGCATTTATGAGGATCCGGAAAGTCTCACCTTGTCTGTGGTATTCCGAGTAGGATCCTGGGAATCCGGAAAGTCTAACCTTGTCTGTGGTATTCCGAGTAGGATTCCGGTAATGAATGACCGTGACGTGCTTCAAACTTGCAAGTGCTGGGCGTTAGTGACAGATGCAAAAGAATCAAGGGATTCTATTCCAGTAGGAGCAAGAACCAACCAGTGATTAGCCGTGCTGTGACAGAGTGCGTGAGCGTAGTTTTCACTGCGAGGATGGGATGTAGCCATCAACCATGGGTGATGCCTCCAGACGATTAGCCATGCGAGTGACAGCCGCAGAGGACCATTTTCCCGAGAGGATTGAAAGTAGCCACCGCTGATGGTGAACCCCTATACACAGCTTGCCATGGAAAGGAGTAAGAAGGATTGAGTAGAAGCAGTAGAAGAGCAGGCGTCCTTGAGCCATGCAGCATCTCCATTCGCTTATCTGAAATTCCTACCAATGAATCTGCATAAGTATTCTATCCCTTTTATTATTTCCTTTTATTATTAATTTTCGAACCCATAAACAAATTTAATCTGCCTAACTGAGATTTACAAGGTGACCATAGCTTGCTTCATACCAACAATCTCTGTGGGATCGACCCTTACTCACGTAAGGTTTATTACTTGGACGACCCAGTACACTTGCTGGTTAGTTGAACGGAGTTGTGTCCACTAGTGCCAAAAATCCTAAGTTCCACAATTCTACAGTAAATGCAAATCAAAGAACAGTGATCACAATTTCGTCCACCAAGTTTTTGGCGCCGTTGCCGGGGAACAATTAATTTCGAACAACAATTCAAACAATTGTTTCCAACCCACAATGGTGCCAAGTTTTTAATCCGGCAACAACACCAAGTTTTTGGCGCCGTTGCCGGGGATTGTTCGAGTATGGACAACTGACGGTTCATCTTGTTGCTCAGATTAGGTAATTTTCTTTTCAAAAATCTTTTTCAAAAAATTTTTCTTTTATTTTTCGTTTTTCTAAACTTTATTTTCGAAAAAAAAAATTAATAAAAATTCAAAAAAATTAGAAAATTATAAAAATAAAAAATATTTTGTGTTTCTTGTTTGAGTCTTGAGTCAATTTTTAAGTTTGGTGTCAATTGCATGCTTTAAAAATTTTTCTTGCATTTTTTCGAAAATTCCATGCATTCATAGTGTTCTTCATGATCTTCAAGTTGTTCTTGATAAGTCTTCTTGTTTGATCTTGATGATTTCTTGTTTTGTGTTGTTTCTTGTTTTTCATGTGCATTTTTGCATTCATATTTTCCATGCATTAAAGATTTCTAAGTTTGGTGTCTTACATGTTTTCTTTGCTTCAAAAATTTTTCAAAATTATGTTCTTGATGTTCATCATGATCTTCAAAGTGTTCTTGGTGTTCATCTTGACATTCATAGCATTCTTGCATGCATCTTGTGTCTTGATCCAAAATTTTCATGTTTTGGGTCATTTTTGTGTTTTTCATTAAAAATTCAAAAGTCAAAAAAATATCTTTTCCTTATTTCCCTCCAAAATTTCGAAATTTTGGTTTGACTTGGTCAAAAAATTTTAAAATTAGTTGTTTCTTACAAGTCAAGTCAAAATTTCAATTTTAAAAATCTTATCTTTTCAAAATCTTTTTCAAAAAATCATATCTTTTTCATTTTCTTTATAAATTTCGAAAATTTTAAAAATCTTTTTCAAAATATTTTCAAAATCTTTTTCTTATCTTTATATCAAATTTTCGAAAATTAGCTAACAATTAATGTGATTGGTTCAAAAATTTGAAGTTTGTTACTTTCTTGTTAAGAAAGGTTCAATCTTTAAGTTCTAGAATCTTATCTTGTAGTTTCTTGTTAGCTAAGTAATTTTAAAAAAATTAAATCTTTTTCAAAATATCTTTTTCTTAAAACTTTTATCTTATCTTTTTATCTTATCCTTTTCAAAAATTTTATCTTTTTCAAAATTTGATTTCAAAATATCTTATCTAACTTCTTATCTTCTTATCTTTTTAAATTTTAATTTCAAATCTTTTTCAATCAACTAACTAACTTTTTGTTTATTTCTTATCTTTTTCAAAACCACCTAACTACTTTTCCTTCTCTAATTTTCGAAAATATCTCACCCCTTTTTCAAAAATTCTTTTTAATTAACTAATTGTTTCAAATTTTAATTTTAATTACATTTATTTTTAATTTTCGAAAATTACTAACCCTTTTTTCAAAATTATTTTCGAATTCTCCCTCCTCTTCTCTTCTTCTATTTAATTATTTAATTACTAACACTTCTCTTCACCTCTCTTCATCTAAAATCCGAACCTCCTTCTTCATTCTTCTACCTCTTTCTTTTTCTACTAACATAAAGGAATCTCTATACTGTGACATAGAGGATTCCTCCTTCTTTTCTTGTTTTCTTCTCTTTCATATGAGCAGGAACAAGGATAAAGGCACTCTTGTTGAGATTGATCCAGAACCTGAAAGGACTCTGAAGAGGAAATTAAGAGAAGCTAAATTACAACAATCCAGAAACAACCTTTCAGAAATTTTCGAACAAGAGAAGGAGATGGCAGCCGAAAATAATAATAATAATGCAAGGAGAATGCTTGGTGACTTCACAAAACCAACGTCCAAGTTTGATGGAAGAAGCATCTCCATTCCTGCCATTGGAGCCAACAACTTTGAGCTGAAACCTCAGCTAGTTGCTTTAATGCAACAAAACTGCAAGTTTTATGGACTTCCATCTGAAGATCCTTATCAGTTTTTAACTGAGTTCTTGCAGATCTGTGAGACTGTAAAGACGAATGGAGTTGATCCTGAAGTCTACAGACTCATGCTTTTCCCTTTTGCTGTAAGAGACAGAGCTAGAGTATGGTTGGATTCACAACCCAAGGATAGCCTGGACTCATGGGATAAGCTGGTCACTGCCTTCTTGGATAAATTCTTTCCTCCTCAAAAGCTGAGCAAGCTGAGAGTGGATGTTCAAACCTTCAAACAAAAGGATGGTGAATCCCTCTATGAAGCTTGGGAAAGATACAAGCAGCTGACCAAAAGATGTCCATCTGACATGTTTTCAGAATGGACCATTTTAGATATATTCTATTATGGTCTCTCTGAATTTTTGAAAATATCATTGGAACATTCTGCAGGTGGATCTATTCACCTGAAGAAAACGCCTGAAGGGGCTCAAGAGCTCATTGACATGATTGCAAATAACCAGTTCATGTACACTTCTGAGAGGAATTCCGTGAACAATGGGGTACCTCAAAAGAAAGGAGTTCTTGAAATTGATGCTCTGAATGCCATATTGGCTCAGAACAAAATGTTGACTCAACAGGTCAACATAATCTCTCAAAATCTGAATGGATTGCAACATGCATCCAACAATACTAGAGAGGCAGCTTCCGAAGAAGCTTATGATCCTGAGAACCCTGCCATGGCAGAGGTTAATTACATGGGTGAACCTCATGGAAATACCTATAACTCATCATGGAGAAATCATCCAAATTTCTCCTGGAAGGATCAACAAAAGCCTCAACAAGGCTTTAACAATGGCGGACGCAATAGGCTGAACAATAGTAAGCCATATCCATCATCTTCTCAGCAACAGACAGAGAACTCTGAACAAAACAATTCTAATTTAGCCAATATAGTCTCTGATCTGTCAAAGGCCACTTTCAGTTTCATGAATGAAACAAGATCCTCCATTAGAAATCTGGAGGCACAAGTGGGTCAGCTGAGTAAGAAAGTTATTGAAACTCCTCCCAGTATTCTCCCAAGCAATACAGAAGAAAATCCAAAAGGAGAGTGCAAGGCCATTGACATAGTCAATATGGCCGAATGCACAAAGGAGGAGGAGGACGAAAATCCTAGTGAGGAAGACCTCCTGGGACATTCCTCAAGCAAGAAGGAGTTTCCTATTAAGGATCCTGAGGAATCTGAGGCTCATCTAGAGACTATAGAGATTCCTTTAAATCTCCTTCTGCCATTCATGAGCTCTGAAGAATATTCATCCTCTGAAGAGAATGAAGATGTGACTGGAGAGCAAGTTGCTCAATACTTAGGAACTATCATGAAACTGAATGCCAAGCTGTTTGGTAATGAGACTTGGGAAAGTGAACCTCCCTTGCTCATTAGTGAACTAGATACTTGGATTCAGAGAACTCTACCTCATAAGAAACAAGATCCTGGCAAGTTCTTAATACCTTGCACCATTGGCACCATGAGCTTTGAAAAAGCTCTATGTGATCTTGGGTTAGGGATAAATCTTATGCCACTCTCTGTAATGGAGAAGCTGGGAATCATTGAGGTACAACCTGCCTTGTTCTCATTACAATTGGCAGATAAGTCCATAAGACAAGCTTATGGAATAGTGGAGGACGTGCTAGTAAGGATTGAAGGCCTTTACATCCCCACTGATTTCATAATCCTAGACACTAGGAAGGAAGATGATGAATGCATCATCCTAGGAAGACCTTTCCTAGCCACAGCAGGAGCTGTGATAGATGTCAACAGAGGTGAGTTAGTCCTTCAATTGAATGGGGACTACCTTGTATTTCAGGCACATGGCCATCCCTCTGTGACAAAAGAGAGTAAGCATGAAGAGCTTCTCTCAGTTCAGAGTCAAGAAGAGTCCACACAGTCAAACTCTAAGTTTGGTGTTGTGAGGCCACAACCAAACTCTAAGTTTGGTGTTCAAACCCCATATCCAAACTCTAAGTTTGGTGTTGAGACTACACACTAAATTGACCTGATCACCATGTGGCTCCATGAGAGCCACTGTCAAGCTATTGACATTAAAGAAGCGCTTGTTGGGAGGCAACCCAATTTTATTTATCTAATTTTATTTTATTTTGTTTCTTTGTTATTTTTGTGTTTTATTAGGTACATGATCATGAGGAGTCACGAAAAAAATCAAAAAAAATTAAAAACAGAGTCAAAAACAGAAGAAAAAATTTTCACCCTGGAGGTAGCGCAGACTGGCGTTCAACGCCAGTAAGGTGCATCTGGCCGGCGTTCAACGCCAGAACAGAGCACCATTCTGGCGCTGAACGCCTAAAACAAGCAACATCCTGGCGTTAAACGCCAGGATGGTGCACAGAGAGGACAAACTGGCGCTGAACGCCAGGAACAAGCATGAAACTGGCGTTCAACGCCCAGAACATGCATCAATGGGCGTTTGAACGCCAGAATGATGCATGAAGGCATTTTACATGCCTATATGGTGAAGGAATGGTATTTGTTTTCACCTCAGGATCTGTGGACCCCACAGGATCCTCACCTCAGGATCTGTGGACCCCACAGGATCCCCACCTACCATATTCCCACCTTACCTCCTAATCCTATTTTTGTGATTTACCCCATGTCACAATTCCCAATATTCTTCATCAATCACCTCAATTCCTCTTCCCAATTACCCCATTCACCATTCACATCAACCTCCCCTTCCCCATAAACCCCACCTACCTTCATAAAATTTAAATTCAATTTCCCACCCTTTCCCACCCAAAATGGCCGAACTCCCACCCTCCCTCTCCCTATAAATAACCTCCCATTCTTCTTCATTTTCACACAACACATACCCCTTCTTCTCCCATATAGCCGAACCTACTCTCTCCCTCTCTACCATATTCTCTTCTTCTTCTTCTACTATTCTTTTCTTTCTTGCTCGAGGACGAGCAAATTTTAAGTTTGGTGTGGTAAAAGCATAAGCTTTTTTTTTGTTTTGTTTTTCCATTACCAATGGCACCTAAGGCCGGAGTTTCCTCAAGAAAAGGGAAAGGGAAAGCAAAAGCTTCCACCTCCGAGTCATGGGAGATGGAAAGATTCATCTCCAAGAGCCATCAAGACCACTTCTATGATGTTGTGGCAAAGAAGAAGGTGATCCCTGAGGTCCCTTTCAAGGTCAAAAAGAATGAGTATCCGGAAATCCGACATGAAATCCAAAGAAGAGGTTGGGAAGTCATAACCAACCCCATGCAACAAGTTGGAATATTGATGGTTCAAGAGTTCTATGCTAATGCATGGATCACTAGGAACCATGATCAAAGTATGAACCCGAATCCAAAGAACTATCTCACAATGGTTCGGGGGAAATACTTAGATTTCAGTCCGGAAAATGTGAGGTTGGCGTTTCACTTACCCATGATGCAAGGTGATGAACGCCCCTACACAAGAAGGGTCAACTTTAATCAAAGGTTGGACCAAGTCCTAATGGACATTTGTGTGGAAGGCGCCCAATGGAGAATAGACTCCAAAGGCAAGCCAGTCCAACTAAGAAGACTGGACCTCAAGCCTGTAGCTAGAGGATGGTTGGAGTTCATCCAAAGATCCATCATCCCTACAAGCAACCGATCTGAAGTTACTGTGGATCGGGCCATCATGATTCATAGCATCATGATTGGAGAGGAAGTAGAAGTTCATGAAGTCATCTCCAATGAACTCTACAAAATAGCCGACAAGCCTTCACACATGGCACGGCTAGCCTTCCCCCACCTTATATGCCATCTATGTTACTCAGCTGGAGTCATCATAGATGGAGATGTCTCCATTGAAGAAGACAAGCCCATCACCAAGAAAAGGATGGAGCAAACAAGAGAAGTTCCTCACGGCCCTCAAGAAGAACATGAGGAAGTTCATCATCAACAAATGCCTCAAGGAATGCACTTTTCTCCCAACAACTATTGGGAGCAACTCAACACCTCCTTAGAAGATTTGAGCCATAATGTTGAACAACTAAGGGTGGAACATCATGAGCACTCCATCATTCTCCAAGAAATAAGAGAAGATCAAAGAGCAATGAGGGAGGAGCAACAAAGGCAAGGAAGGGACATAGAAGAGCTTAAGAACATCATTGGTCCTTCAAGAAGAAGATGCCACTAAAGGTGGATTCATTCCTTGTTCTTTATTTCTTTCTGTTTTCGGTTTTTAATTATTGTGTTTAGCTATGTTTTGTGTCATGATCATTAGTATGTAACCATGCCTTAAAGCTATGAATAAAATCCATTAATCCTTCACCTCTCTTAAAAGAAAAAATGTTTTAATTCAAAAGAACAAGAAGTACATGAATTTCGAATTTATTATTGAATTTAATTTAATTATATTGATGTGGTGACAATACTTTTTGTTTTCTGAATGAATGCTTGAACAGTGCATATGTCTTTTGATATTGTTGTTTATGAGTGTTAAAATTGTTGGCCCTTGAAAGAATGATGAACAAAGAGAAATGTTATTGATGATCTGAAAAATCATGAAATTGATTCTTGAAGCAAGAAAAAGCAGTGAAAAAGAAGAAGCATTCGAAAAAAGAAAAAAAAATGGAGCTAAAAAGAGTATATAGAAAAAGAAGGAGCAGTAGAAAAAGCCAATAGCCCTTAAAACCAAAAGGCAAGGGTAAAAAGGATCCAAGGCTTTGAGCATCAATGGATAGGAGGGCCCAAGGAAATAAAATCCAGGCCTAAGCGGCTAAATCAAGCTGTCCCTAACCATGTGCTTGTGTCATGAAGGTCCAAGTGAAAAGCTTGAGACTAAGTGGTTAAAGTCGTGATCCAAGGCAAAAGAGTGTGCTTAAGAGCTCTGGACACCACTAACTGGGGACTTTAGCAAAGCTAAGTCACAATCTGAAAAGGTTCACCCAGTTATGTGTCTGTGGTATTTATGTATCCGGTGGTAATACTGGAAAACAAAGTGCTTAGGGCCACAGCCAAGACTCATAAGTAACTGTGTTCAAGAATCAACATGCTTAACTAGGAAAATCAATAACACTATCCCAAATTCTAAGTTCCCCAGAGACGCCAATCCCTCTAAACTACAAAGGAAAAAGTGAGATGCCAAAACTGTTCAGAAGCAAAAAGCTACAAGTCCCGCTCATCTAATTATAATTAATATTCATTGATATTTTGGAATTTATAGTATATTCTCTTCTTTTTATCCTAATTGATTTTCAGTTGCTTGGGGACAAGCAACAATTTAAGTTTGGTGTTGTGATGAGCGGATAATTTATACGCTTTTTGGCATTATTTTTAGGTAGTTTTTAGTAAGTTTAAGCTACTTTTAGGGATGTTTTCATTAGTTTTTATGTTAAATTCACATTTCTGGACTTTACTATGAGTTTGTGTGTTTTTCTGTGATTTCAGGTAATTTCTGACTGAAATTGAGGGATTTGAGCAAAACTCTGAAAAAGGCTGACAAAAGGACTGCTGATGCTGTTGGATTCTGACCTCCCTGCACTCTAAATGGATTTTCTGGAGCTACAGAACTCCAAATGGCGCGCTCTCAACGGCGTTGGAAAGTAGACATCCAGAGCTTTCCAGCAATATATAATAGTCCATACTTTGTTCGAAGAATGACGACGTAACTTGGCGTTGAACGCCAAGTACATGCTGCTGTCTGGAGTTAAACGCCAGAAAAACGTCATGATCCGGAGTTGAACGCCCAAAACACGTCATAACTCGAAGTTCAACTCCAAGAGAAGCCTCAGCTCGTGGATTGATCAAGCTCAGCCCAAGCATACACCAAGTGGGCCCCGGAAGTGGATTTATGCATCAATTACTTACTCATGTAAACCCTAGTAGCTAGTCTAGTATATATAGGACATTTATCTATTGTATTAGACATCTTTTGACCACTTTAAGTCTTTATTCATTCGGTCACTTGATCATGGAGAGGGCTGGCCATTCGGCCATGCCTGAACCTTTTACTTATGTATTTTCAACGGTGGATTTTCTGCACACCATAGATTAAGGGTGTGGAGCTCTGCTGTACCTCAAGTATTAATGAAGTACTATTTTCTTTTATTCAAATCTCTCTTATTCTTATTCCAAGATATTCATTCACACCCAAGAACATGATGAATGTGATGATTAGATAACCCTCATTATCATTCTCACTTATGAACGCACGTGATTGACAACCACTTCCGTTCTACATGCAACAGAGCTTGAATGCGTATCTCTTAGATTCCCCAACAGAATCTTCGTGGTATAAGCTAGATAGATGGCGGCATTTATGAGGATCCGGAAAGTCTCACCTTGTCTGTGGTATTCCGAGTAGGATCCTGGGAATCCGGAAAGTCTAACCTTGTCTGTGGTATTCCGAGTAGGATTCCGGTAATGAATGACCGTGACGTGCTTCAAACTTGCAAGTGCTGGGCGTTAGTGACAGACACAAAAGAATCAAGGGATTCTATTCCAGTAGGAGCAGGAACCAACCAGTGATTAGCCGTGCTGTGACAGAGTGCGTGAGCGTAGTTTTCACTGCGAGGATGGGATGTAGCCATCAACCATGGGTGATGCCTCCAGACGATTAGCCATGCGAGTGACAGCCGCAGAGGACCATTTTCCCGAGAGGATTGAAAGTAGCCACCGCTAATGGTGAACCCCTATACACAGCTTGCCACGGAAAGGAGTAAGAAGGATTGAGTAGAAGCAGTAGAAGAGCAGGCGTCCTTGAGCCATGCAGCATCTCCATTCGCTTATCTGAAATTCCTACCAATGAATCTGCATAAGTATTCTATCCCTTTTATTATTTCCTTTTATTATTAATTTTTGAACCCATAAACAAATTTAATCTGCCTAACTGAGATTTACAAGGTGACCATAGCTTGCTTCATACCAACAATCTCTGTGGGATCGACCCTTACTCACGTAAGGTTTATTACTTGGACGACCCAGTACACTTGCTGGTTAGTTGAACGGAGTTGTGTCCACTAGTGCCAAAAATCCTAAGTTCCACAATTCTACAGTAAATGCAAATCAAAGAACAGTGATCACAATTTCGTCCACCAATAGCACACAATGAACAAAAATAGTGGTTAAAAAATGTGTAACCACTCATTAAGGCTCAACAACTCACAAGGTTGCTTTGTTCTATCTCTCTTCTATCTTCCATAAAAAATCATTCAAGCAAGTTTAAAAATAATTTTCCAAATCAATTCAATAGAATGCCCTTGAAACAAAATTCTTGAAAATTCTTTTGTTGTTTTTCACCAAAGTTATTTCCTATATATGTATGTATATATGTTGTGATGGATGCAATTTAAAAAATCTTTCCTAGTTCTCTTCCTAATTTTCAACAACCAAAAATAACATGAACAATTAGGATAAAATTGAACTAGGCACATGCTATTCACAACATCCAATCACAACCAATATCTATACTATATATACCATGAAAATGCAATATATATATATATATATATATATTAACCAGAGTAAAGATGCAATAATAAAAAGAAATACTAACAAATATCTACAAGAAATATAATAAAAGAAAACAAAAAATAAAAGTGCAAAGTGTTTGGGAAAAGAAAGTTTACTCCTCAAAATGGCAAATTCTCCCCCACACTTAAGTTTTGCACGGTCCTCCGTGCATGAACACGATATGGGGAGAATGGCTCTAAAGCGATCAACCTTCAGCTGGTGGATGCGGGGACTCGGGTTGCATGGAGATTGCCAAGTCTAATGCAATCCGGCGTCTCCCTTCTCGTTGTCCTCCTCCTCTCCCGGCTCCTTGCCTTTATTTCTCATCCTCAAAAAGAATGAATAAAGTATAATTAGGAATCATAGGGCAAGCAGCACAAAAGGGTAAAGGAGGGAGCAAATACATTATATACTTGGAGATAAAAGAAAACAAATAAACATTTAATTGAGGAAGTTTGCATAGTGGTGTGGTATGATGAAAATGACCCATGTGTGCATTCCAATTATGCGCGCGGTTGGAACATACACAACGGCCAGTTAAAATGGCATCCACACGATCAAAAAGGTAAACATGAGTTCCTCAATTAAATGGCCTAAGTTGCAAGTAATAGATGAATATCAATTGAAGACAAGCATACTTAGGCAACTACCACAAGAGTGAATTAAGTTTAGGAATTATTGGATATTGAAGTTGTGCATGTGAAAGTGCAAAATTGATAGAAGATAGCACAATTAATAATAACCAATTCAATAGTGCACCAAAAACTCGTTATTCATCATGAAACATAAAGAAAAAGTCACATGGAAAGATACTTGTTACAAAAAGTGCCAAGCTTGATAAGAATCAAGTTGAGTCACTCAACCAAATGCAAAGTATTAACAAGGAGCAAGTATCTGTCATGTGAGGGATTTAACTTCAAAAATCATGATGAAGAAGTAATTTCAACTCAATTCGCTCAACTCAATGCACTTACATAATTTGTCCTAGTGGTATAGTCAAAACATGATTTGTCAAATCCACTAGTAACTATTATTTAAAGCAAAGTATAAGTGCATTGATGAAATTTAATCAACAAGCAATCCAATCAAACATCAAACAAACACTTGCAATTTATTTAAATAGAAACAACTAAAGTAAAACTAATATAATAACTAAAATGAAAATGAAATGCAATGAAGATTAAGTAAAACAAGAGGAAAAACATAGAAGAAACAAGAAAATAGAGGGGTGGAGGGGGGTGGAAGTGTGTTAGGGCTCAAAGAAAAGTGCAAATAAAATTTTTCCCAAAACACACTGCTAGAAAACTAGTTATTACAGACAGATATTTCCGATGGATTTTATCCCACGAAAATACAGATAGAATTTTAGAGAGATTTTTTGTCAGAAAACAAAAAAAAATGAATTAGCATAAATTACAGACGGAAAAGAGAATCCGTTGATAATTCTGTCAGAAAAATTAACTTTTTTTCGTGGAAAATGATTACAGACAGAAAATCTGTCTGTAATTAATTAAACAAAAACGCTACTTTTTATAAAATTATTATAGACAAATTTTCCGTCTGTAATTTAAAATTTTCTGTCGAAAATAATAATCTAAACTTACCATTACCCGAGCTCCATTCACACCACACAAATCAAATGAGATAAACCCAGCCCACAGCATTCCTCACCATTCTTCTCCATCAACGCGCTACTTCTTCTTCTCATTTCCTCACCCACAGCGTCACCACCGGCCACCTTAACCGCCGCAGCTACCTTCTCCTTCTTCTCCTCTCTTTTAAACACTGAACCAGTAGAACATAGCCCCTGTCTCTCTTTTAAACAAATCAAGCTCAAGCTCATGTTCTCTTCGTCTCAGGTGAGCTCTAGCACGCCGGCGCCACCTGTAGCAACGTCTGTCCCCACCACCGCCGCGCCTCTCTTTCTCTCCTTTTATCCCCACTCAGTTCTGTCTCGCATATCTTCTCAGCGCCGCAACCATCATCTCCTCCAGTCAACGCTTCCAGGTTTTGGTTTCAAAATTCTTTTAATTTTTGTTGAGTTCAATTAATTTTGTTTAGTTAGTTTGATTTTAGTAATTAGTTTAGTTAGCTTTGTTTTCTGATGAGTGGATTTTTAGGTTTTGATTAGATTAGGTTTAGTTAGATTTGTTTTTTTCTGATTTTAGTAATTAGTTTGATTTTAGTAATTAGGTTTTTCAATTTTTGGTGTTTCCTTTCACTGCACTATCTTTTTTCTTTTGCTGCTGCTTCTTGTTGCAGTGTGATAGTGATCCTTCTAAGAGAATACGATTATGGATTATGCTTTACAAAGGTTGAACTTAGTGATCTTCTTAGAGCTCTGTTAGCTGCAATTCTTGTATTCCATATGTCTTACCAATGAATCACCTGCAATTTATTTATCTTGAATTGAGAACTGAATTTGGAATATATATATTTTTTCCTCCGAAGTTCTTGTGTAGCATTCATGTAATTCTATACTTATTATTTGGAATTTATCTATCATTTTCCCTTTCTCAATGCAGATAACAACAATTGATGCAACAATTTATCTCAGAATGGTAGGACGGCCACCTTTGCTTCCATCCAATCAACTTTCTTACACAGAGAACTACCTATACATGCTTGATTCTCTGTACGTCTAACTGTTATTTCTGTCAGGTGATTTGGAAATGCTTTATTTTCGGTTTATTTTCCTTTGTGATCTTATTATTTAAATAGGATTGTCATTTATTAGTCAAATAAAGATCCTTATTTAGCCTGTGCAGCACCTGAGGTTGTTATGTTGGTGCCATTTTTCATGATTCCATCTACTATTGTTTGTGCTACCTCATATTGTAATTGTTGCACTTAAAATTATTGTTAAGTTTCTACATTACTTTGTCCTAAGCTCGGCTCTAGATTACGCTTTTTCTTCATTACTTTGTAACTACCTAAAGGTAATGCCTCTCTTGTCCAACACGTGAACTTAGTTAGTTGTGCTGAGACTGATTGATTTAAATTGGTGGAAACTCGCTTAAGCTTTGAATCAAAGCAAGATAAATTATCAAGGTCAGGAGAACTTTACAACGGTGCTTACTGTGAATATAATAGTTTAGTATTAGCAAATTAATTTGAAATTTGGAAGTCTGGTGCGCGAAATCGTGATCACTACACAACTAACCAGCAAGTGCACTGGGTCGTCCAAGTAATAAACCTTACGCGAGTAAGGGTCGATCCCACGGAGATTGTTGGTATGAAGCAAGCTATGGTCACCTTGTAAATCTTAGTCAGGCAGACTCAATTGGGTATAGATGATGAATGAAACATAAAGATAAAGATAGAGGTACTTATGTATATCATTGGTGAGAGCTTCAGATAAGCGTATGAAGATGCCTTCCCTTCCGTCTCTCTGCTTTCCTACTGTCTTCATCCAATCCTTCTAACTCCTTTCCATGGCAAGCTTATGCAAGGGTTTCACCGTTGTCAGTGGCTACCTCCCATTCTCTCAGTGAAAACGTTCCTATGCTCTGTCACAACATAGGCTAATCAGCTGTCGGTTCTCGGTCAGGCCGGAATAGAATCCAGTGATTCTTTTGCGTCTGTCACTAACGCCCCGCCTGCTAGGAGTTTAAAGCACGTCACAGTCATTCAATCATTGAATCCTACTCAGAATACCACAGACAAGGTTAAACCTTCCGGATTCTCTTGAATGCCGCCATCAGTTCTCGCCTATACCACGAAGACTCTGATCTCACGGAATGGCTGGCTCGGTTGTCAGGCGAGCACTCGGTTGTCAGGCGATCAACCATGCATCGTGTATCAGGAATCAAAGAGATATTCACTAGAGCCTTATTGCTTGTAGAACAGAAGTGGTTGTCAGTCACTTTGTTCATAAGTGAGAATGATGATGAGTGTCACGGATCATCACATTCATCAAGTTGAAGAACAAGTGATATCTTGGACAAAGATCAAGCGGAATTGAATAGAAGAACAATAGTAATTGCATTAATACTCGAGGTACAACAGAGCTCCACACCTTAATCTATGGTGTGTAGAAACTCCACCGTTGAAAATACATAAGAACAAGGTCTAGGCATGGCCAAATGGCCAGCCTCCCAAAGTGATCAAAAGATCTAAAGAAAAAGGTTCCAAAGATCAGATGATTAAAATACAATAGTAAAAGGTCCTATATATAGAAAACTAGTAGCCTAGGGTGTACAGAGATGAGTAAATGACATAAAAATCCACTTCCGGGCCCACTTGGTGTGTGCTTGGGCTGAGCAATGAAGCATTTTCGTGTAGAGACTCTTCTTGGAGTTAAACGCCAGCTTTTATGCTAGTTTGGGCGTTTAACTCCCATTTAGGTGCCAGTTCCGGCGTTTAACGCTGGGAATTCTGAAGGTGACTTTGAACGCCGGTTTGGGCCATCAAATCTTGGGCAAAGTATGGACTATCATATATTGCTGGAAAGCCCAGGATGTCTACTTTCCAACGCCGTTGCGAGCGCGCCAATTGGGCTTCTGTAGCTCCAGAAAATCCACTTCGAGTACAGGGAGGTCAGAATCCAATAGCATCTGCAGTCCTTTTCAGTCTCTGGATCAGATTTTTGCTCAGGTCCCTCAATTTCAGCCAGAAAATACCTGAAATCACAGAAAAACACACAAACTCATAGTAAAGTCCAGAAAAGTGAATTTTAACTAAAAACTAATAAAAATATACTAAAAACTCAACTCAAACTACTAAAAACATACTAAAAACAATGCCAAAAAGCATACAAATTATCCGCTCATCACAACACCAAACTTAAATTGTTGCTTGTCCCCAAGCAACTGAAAATCAAATAAGATAAAAAGAAGAGAATATGCAATGAATTCCAAAAACATCTATAAAGATCAGTATCAATTAGATGAGTGGGACTTTTAGCTTTTTGCCTCTGAATAGTTTTGGCATCTCACTCTATCCTTTGAAATTCAGAATGATTGGCTTCTTTAGGAACTCAGAATCCAGATAGTGTTATTGATTCTCTTAGTTAAGTATGATGATTCTTGAACACAGCTACTTTATGAGTCTTGGCCGTGGCCCAAAGCACTCTGTCTTCCAGTATTACCACCGGATACATACATGCCACAGACACATAATTGGGTGAACCTTTTCAGATTGTGACTCAGCTTTGCTAGAGTCCCCAATTAGAGGTGTCCAGGGTTCTTAAGCTCACTCTTTTTGCCTTGGATCACAACTTTATTTCTTTCTTTTTTTTTCTTTTTCGTTTTTTTTTCGCTTGCTTCTTTTTGTTTTGTATTCACTGCTTTTTCTTGCTTCAAGAATCATTTTTATGATTTTTCAGATCCTCAGTAACATGTCTCCTTTTTCATCATTCTTTCAAGAGCCAACATTCATGAACCGCAAATTCAAAAGACATATGCACTGTTCAAGCATACATTCAGAAAACAAAAAGTATTGTCACCACATCAAACTAATTAAGCTAGTTTTAAAGATGAATTCGAAATCCTGTACTTCTTGTTCTTTTGTAATAAAAACAGTTTTCTTTTGAGAAAGGTGATGGATTCATAGGACATTCATAACTTTAAGGCATAGACACCAAGACACTAATGATCATAAGACACAAACATGGATAAACATAAAGCATAATTTTCGAAAAACAGAAAAATAAAGAACAAGGAGATTAAAGAACGGGTCCACCTTAGTGATGGCGGCTTGTTCTTCCTCTTGAAGGTCTTATGGAGTGCTTGAGCTCCTCAATGTCTCTTCCTTGTCTTTGTTGCTCCTCTCTCATGATTCTTTGATCTTCTCTAATTTCATGGAGGAGGATGGAATGTTCTTGATGCTCCACCCTTAGTTGTCCCATGTTGGAACTCAACTCTCCTAGGGAGGTGTTAATTTGCTCCCACTAGTCTTGTGGAGGAAAGTGCATCCCTTGAGGCATATCAGGGATCTCATGATGAGTGGGGTCTCTTGTTTGCTCCATCCTTTTCTTAGTGATGGGCTTGAGGTCATGCCTTCTCAGTTGAACCGGCTTCCCTTTTGAATTTCTCTTCCATTGAGCGCCCTCTTCACAAATGTCTATGAGGACTTGGTCCACTTTTGATCAAAGTTGACCCTTCTTCAAGGCCACAACTTCATAGAAGTGGTCTTGATGCACCCTTGAGATGAATCTCTGCATCTCCCATGACTCGGAGGTGGAAGCTTTTGCCTTCCGTTTCCTCTTTCTAGAGGTTTCTCCGGCCTTGGATGCCATAAATGGTTATGGAAAAACAAAAAGCAATGCTTTTACCACACCAAACTTAAAAGGTTTGCTCGTCCTCGAGCAAAAGAAGAAAGAAGAGAGTAGAAGAAGAAATGAGGAAGAAGGGAATGGCTTTGTGTTCGGCCAAAGAGGGGGAGAAGTGGTGTTTAGGTTGTGTGAAAATGAAGGGGTGAAGAAGGGTTTATATAGGAGAGGGGGGTTCATGGTTCGGTCATGTATGGGTGGGTTTGGGAGGGAAAGTGGTTTGAATTTGAAGGGTGAGGTAAGTGGGGTTTTATGAAGGATGGATGTGAGTGGTGAAGAGAAAGATGGGATTTGATAGGTGAAGGGTTTTTGGGGAAGAGGTGTTGAGGTGATTGGTGAATGGGTGAAGAAGAGAGAGAGTGGTGGGGTTGGTGGGGGTCCTGTGGGGTCCACAGATCCTGAGGTGTCAAGAAAAAGTCATCCCTGCACCAAATGGCATTCAAAATCACGTTTTAAGCCAATTCTGGCGTTAAACGCCGGGCTGGTGCCCATTTCTGGCGTTTAACGCCAGGTTCTTGCCCTTTCCTAGCGTTTAACGCCAGTCTGGTGCCCCTTTCTGGCGTTAAACGCCCAGAATGGTGCCAGACTGGGCGTTAAACGCCCACCTGCTAGCCTTACTGGCGTTTAAACGCCAGTAGGTTCTTCCTCCAGGGTGTGCTGTTTTTCTTCCTGTTTTTCATTCTGTTTTTGCTTTTTCAATTGATTTTGTGACTTCTTATGATCATCAACCTACAAAAAAAAAACATAAAATAACAAAAGAAAATAGATAAAGTATAACATTGGGTTGCCTCCCAACAAGCGCTTCTTTAATGTCAGTAGCTTGACAGAGGGCTCTCATGGAGCCTCACAGATACTCAGAGCAATGTTGGAACCTCCCAACACCAAACTTAGAGTTTGAATGTGGGGGTTCAACACCAAACTTAGAGTTTGGTTGTGGCCTCCCAACACCAAACTTATAGTTTGACTGTGGGGGCTCTGCTTGACTCTGATTTGAGAGAAGCTCTTCATGCTTCCTCTCCATGGTGACAGAGAGATATCCTTGAGCCTTAAACACAAAGGATTCTTCATTCACTTGAATGATCAGTTCACCTCCATCAACATCAATCACAGCCTTTGCTGTGGCTAGGAAGGGTCTGCCAAGGATGATGGTTTCATCCATGCATTTCCCAGTCTCTAGGACTATGAAATCAGCAGGGATGTAATGGTCTTCAATCTTCACCAAAACATCCTCTACAAGTCCATGAGCTTGTTTTCTTGAATTGTCTGCCATCTCTAGTGAGATTCTTGCAGCTTGCACCTCAAAGATCCCTAGCTTCTCCATTACAGAGAGAGGCATGAGGTTTACACTTGACCCTAAGTCACACAGAGCCTTCTTGAAGGTCATGGTGTCTATGGTGCAAGGTATTGAAAACTTCCCAGGGTCTTGTCTCTTTTGAGGTAATTTCTGCCTAGACAAGTCATCCAGTTCTTTGGTGAGCAAAGGAGGTTCATTCTCCCAAGTCTCATTTCTGAATAACTTGTCATTTAGCTTCATGATTGCTCCAAGGTATTTAGCAACTTGCTCTTCAGTGACATACTCATCCTCTTCAGAGGAAGAATACTCATCAGAGCTCATGAAAGGCAGAAGTAAGTCCTATGGAATCTCTATGGTCTCATTCTGAGCCTCAGATTCCCATGGTTCCTCATTGGGGAACTCAGTGGAGGTCAGTACACGCCCATTGAGGTCTTCCTCAGTGGCGTTCACTTCCTCTCCTTCCTCTCCAAATTCGGCCATGTTGATGGCCTTGCACTCTCCTTTTGGATTTTTTTCTGTGTTGCTTGGAAGAGTACTTGGAGGGAGTTCAGTAACTTTCTTGCTCAGCTGTCCCACTTGTGCCTCCAAGTTCCTAATGGAGGACCTTGTTTCAGTCATGAAACTTTGAGTGGTTTTGATTAGATCAGAGACCATGGTTGCTAAGTCAGAGGAGTTCTGCTTAGAATTCTCTGTCTGTTGCTGAGAAGATGATGGAAAAGGCTTGCTATTGCTAAACCTGTTTCTTCCACTATTGTTGTTGAAACCTTGTTGAGGTCTCTCTTGATTCTTCCATGAGAAATTTGGATGATTTCTCCATGAAGAATTATAGGTGTTTCCATAGGGTTCTCCTAGGTAATTCACCTCTTCCATTGAAGGGTTCTCAGGATCATAAGCTTCTTCTTCAGATGAAGCATCCTTAGTACTGCTTGGTGCATTTTGCATTCCAGACAGACTTTGAGAAATCAAATTGACTTGTTGAGTCAATATCTTATTCTGAGCCAGAATGGCATTCAGAGTATCAATCTCAAGAATTCCTTTCTTCTGACTTGTTCCATTGTTCACAGGATTCCTTTCAGAAGTGTACATGAATTGGTTATTTGTAACCATTTCAATTAGCTCTTGAGCTTCTGTAGGCGTCTTCTTCAAATGAAGAGATCCTCCAGCAGAGCTATCCAAAGACATCTTGGACAGTTCAGATAGACCATCATAGAAAATACCTATGATGCTCCATTCAGAAAGCATGTCAGAGGGGCACTTTCTGATCAATTGTTTGTATCTTTCCCAAGCTTCATAGAGGGATTCTCCATCCTTCTGTCTGAAGGTTTGGACTTCCACTCTAAGCTTACTCAATTTTTGAGGTGGAAAGAACTTTGCCAAAAAGGCATTGACTAGCTTTTCCCATGAGTCCAGGCTTTCTTTAGGTTGTGAGTCCAACCATATTCTAGCTCTGTCTCTTACAGCAAAAGGGAATAGCATAAGTCTGTAGACCTCAGGGTCAACCCCATTAGTCTTGACAGTGTCACAGATTTGCAAGAATTCAGCTAAAAACTGATGAGGATCTTCCAATGGAAGTCCATGGAACTTGCAATTCTGTTGCATTAGAGAAACTAATTGAGGCTTAAGCTCAAAGTTGTTTGCTCCAATGGCAGGGATAGAGATGCTTCTCCCATAGAAGTCGGGAGTAGGTGCAGTAAAGTCACCCAGCACCTTCCTTGCATTGTTGTTGTTCTCGGCTGCCATGGGTTCTTCTTCCTTGAAGATTTCTGTTAGGTCCTCTACAGAGAGTTGTGCCTTAGCTTCTCTTAGCTTTCGCTTCAGGGTCCTTTCAGGTTCAGGGTCAGCTTCAACAAGAATGCCTTTGTCTCTGCTCCTGCTCATATGAAAGAGAAGAGAACAAGAAAATATGGAATCCTCTATGTCACAGTATAGAGATTCCTTGAGGTGTCAGAGGAAAAGAAAAATAGAAGGCAGAAGTAGAAAATTCGAACTTATCAAAGAAGATGGAGTTCGAATTTTGCATTAAGGAATAGTGTTAGTCCATAAATAAAAGGATGTGAGAAGAAGGGAAGTAATTTTCGAAAATTAAGTAAAAGATTTTAAAAACATTTTGAAAAACACTTAATTGATTTTCGAAAATAAAAGTGGGAAAGAAATCAAGTGATTTTTGGAAAAGATTTTGAAATTAGAAATTAAAAAGATTTGATTGAAAACTATTTTGAAAAAGATGTGATTAAAAAGATATGATTGAAAAGTTATGATTTTAAAAAGATATGATTGAAAAGATATGATTTTGAAAACAATTTAAAAAGATTTGATTTGAAAAATTAATGACTTGCCTAGCAAGAAAAGATATGATTCAAACATTAAACCTTTCTCAACAGAAAAGGCAACATACTTGAATTGTTCAATCAAATCATTAATTGTTAGCAAGTATCTTTGAAAAAGGAAAGAAATTGATTTTGAAAACATTTGATTGAAAAGATATGATTTGAAAAAGATTTGATTTTGAAAAACTTTGAAAACTTGAAAAAAATTGATTTGAAAACAAAATCTTCCCCCTTGTGCCATCCTGGCGTTAAACGCCCAGAATAGTGCACATTCTGGCGTTTAACGCCCAAAACTCTACCCTTTTGGGCGTTAAACGCCCAACCAGGTACCCTGGCTGGCGTTTAAACGCCAGTCTGTCCTTCTTCACTGGGCGTTTTGAACGCCCAGCTTTTTCTGTGTAATTCCTCTGCTGCATGTTCTGAATCTTCAGTTCCCTGTACTATTAACTTGAAAATAGAACCAAGATCAAATAAACAATGCATACAAGACACCAAACTTAAAATTAGACACTAGACTCAAACAAGAAACATAAAATATTTTTTTGGTTTTTATGGTTTTGTAATTTTTTTTGTGCTTTTTCGAAAATTATATGAAAATGGAAAATAAAGGTTTCAGAATTCTTAATTTGGATTCCAGGAATCATTGCAATGCTAGTCTAAGACTCTGGTCCAGGAATTAGACATGGCTTCACAGCCAGCCAAGCTTTCAAAGAAAGCTTCGGTCCAAAACACTAGACATGGCCAATGGCCAGCCAAGCCTTAGCAGATCATTGCTCCAATAGCAAGATTGATAGAGATCAACAAGCTCTTGTGATAATAAGTTGAAAAATCGGTCCAATAAGATTAGACATGGCTTCTCAGCCAGCCAGATTTCAGCAGATCATCATGAAACACTAGAATTCATTCTTAAGAACTCTGAAGAAAAATACCTAATCTAAGCAACAAGATGAACCGTCAGTTGTCCATACACAAAACAATCCCCGGCAACGGCGCCAAAAAACTTGGTGCGTGAAATTGTGATCACTACACAACTTTGCACAACTAACCAGCAAGTGCACTGGGTCGTCCAAGTAATAAACCTTACGCGAGTAAGGGTCGATCCCACGGAGATTGTTGGTATGAAGCAAGCTATGGTCACCTTGTAAATCTTAGTCAGGCAGACTCAAATGGGTATAGATGATATATGAATAAAACATAAAGATAAAGATAGAGGTACTTATGTATATCAGTGGTGAGAGCTTCAGATAAGCGTATGAAGATGCTTTCCCTTCCGTCTCTCTGCTTTCCTACTGTCTTCATCCAATCCTTCTTACTCCTTTCCATGGCAAGCTTATGCAAGGGTTTCACCGTTGTCAGTGGCTACCTCCCATCCTCTCAGTGAAAACGTTCCTATGCTCTGTCACAGTATGGCTAATCATCTGTCGGTTCTCGGTCAGGCCGGAATAGAATCCAGTGATTCTTTTGCGTCTGTCACTAACGCCCCGCCTGCTAGGAGTTTGAAGCACGTCACAGTCATTCAATCATTGAATCCTACTCAGAATACCACAGACAAGGTTAGACCTTCCGGATTCTCTTGAATGCCGCCATCAGTTCTCGCCTATACCACGAAGACTCTGATCTCACGGAATGGCTGGCTCGGTTGTCAGGCGAGCACTCGGTTGTCAGGCGATCAACCATGCATCGTGTATCAGGAATCAAAGAGATATTCACTAGAGCCTTATTGCTTGTAGAACAGAAGTGGTTGTCAGTCACTTTGTTCATAAGTGAGAATGATGATGAGTGTCACGGATCATCACATTCATCAAGTTGAAGAACAAGTGATATCTTGGACAAAGATCAAGCGGAATTGAATAGAAGAACAATAGTAATTGCATTAATACTCGAGGTACAGCAAAGCTCCACACCTTAATCTATGGTGTGTAGAAACTCCACCGTTGAAAATACATAAGAACAAGGTCTAGGCATGGCCAAATGGCCAGCCTCCCAAAGTGATCAAAAGATCTAAAGAAAAAGGTTCCAAAGATCAGAAGATGAAAATACAATAGTAAAAGGTCCTACTTATAGGAAACTAGTAGCCTAAGGATTACAAAGATGAGTAAAAGACATAAAAATCCACTTCCGGGCCCACTTGGTGTGTGCTTGGGCTGAGCAATGAAGCATTTTTCGTGTAGAGACTCTTCTTAGAGTTAAACGCCAGCTTTTATGCCAGTTTGGGCGTTTAACTCCCATTTAGGTGCCAGTTCCGGCGTTTAACGCTGGGTAATCTAAAGGTGACTTTGGACGCCGGTTTGGGCCATCAAATCTTGGGCAAAGTATGGACTATCATATATTGCTGGAAAGCCCAGGATGTCTACTTTCCAACGCCGTTAAGAGCGCGCCAATTGGGCTTCTGTAGCTCCAGAAAATCCACTTCGAGTGCAGGGAGGTCAGAATCCAACAGCATCTGCAGTCCTTTTCAGTCTCTGAATCAGATTTCTGCTCAGGTCCCTCAATTTCAGCCAGAAAATACCTGAAATCACAGAAAAATACACAAACTCATAGTAAAATCCAGAAAAGTGAATTTTAACTAAAAACTAATAAAAATATACTAAAAACTCAACTCAAACTACTAAAAACATACTAAAAACAATGCCAAAAAGCGTATAAATTATCCGCTCATCAGGTGTGCAACACCAAACTTAGCTTCTTGCAATACATACCAATTATTCAACATTTTTATTAAAAAAGTTATGAAAAGAAAACTACCTCAGGTTGGGTTGCCTCCCAAAGCGCTCTTTTATTGTCACTAGCTTGACATCTTCTGTTCTGCTGATCATGGAGGTTGAAAATCCCAGTCCCTTAGCTTGTCTTTCTTCACTATGAACTTCCTTCCGGTTTCCTCTTTGATGACCTCTATAAATTCTTGTGGAAGGATCTTAGTTACAATGTAGTGATCAGACAACTGTGGGGACACCTTCATGGTTTGAATATTGATCATCACTCTATCCCCTAGTGAAAATTTTCCAGTGGGGATTTTCTGCTTTTCTTTAGTTCTATCCTCTGTCTCTCCTTGAAAGAATTCCTTGTTGTGTTTTTCTTGGCTGGTACTTCCTTTGTCCATTATTTTCTCATTGTCCTTTATGATCCTCTTCCATCCTTCCTTCTTTGTAGCATCTTCGTTGTTGGTTGGTTTGTCATCAATGGTTTTGAGGAAAGTATTTGGTTTCTTCTCACCCATTTCTGCGAAGTACTTCGCCAGTTGAGCTATCTGCTCCTCAATTCCTCTGATTAACATCTCTTGATTCCTTGTTGTCTCCTCTTGGTGTTTCATCATTCTCTCTATTAGGATCTCCAAGTTTGTGATTCTCTGAGAGTCTTGTGAGGTTGGTTGGTTATGAGATGTTAAAGGTGGGAAGGGTGGGTGTGGTGGTGGCATGTAGTGGTTGTTATTGCTGTAATGGTGTTTTTGTTGGTTTGTGAAGTTGGGGTTGTTATAATTGAAGTCCCTTGGTTTGTGATTTTGGTACTCGTTCCTTCTCCAGTTGAGATGAGTCTGGGAGTGTCTGTGTTGTGAGTGTTGGCTTTGAGTGGTATTAGTGGGTGGGTGATGTTGATTGTTTGTGGTCATGGAGTTGCCCTGGTGGAAACTTTCTTGTTCTTGATGTTGAGACTCCCTCATTCTCAGATAGGAATGGGGTCTCCATGGTAGAAATTTGGCATTCACTGCAGCAGATAGCTCCATGTTTTGCTGTGGTTGATGGTGCATTTGTCTGTTTAAGTCCTTGAACGCATTCGCCCCTTCAATATTCGTCACTTCTTTTTCTGAAGTTTCATTCTGTGGTTTCTCAAACGAATGTTGGTTGTTGACTCCTTTGTCATTGAAGTCTGCAATTCCTTGGGCAGTTGTTGTTGCTTTGAGTAGGCCATCTGAGAAATAGTCCACTGCTTTCCTTATTTCTGGGGTCAATCCTTCATAGAACGCTCGGAAGCCCACTTTATCAGTCGCTTTCTTGTATCTTTCCCAGGCCTTAAAGAGTGGTTCTTCGTCCCCTTGTGTGAATAGATGTTCCTCCTCTTTCAGCTGGATGATCTGTCTAGATGAGGTGAATTTGGCCAGAAATTTGGTAACCAAATCATCCCAACTAGTGATACTTCCTTGGGGAAAAGTTTCAAACCATTATGCAGCTTCACCCTTTAATGAGAAGGGGAATAACAGGATCTTATAAGTGTCATGATCTGAACCATCGGTTTTGACTGCATTACAAGTCTTCAAAAAAGTGGATATGTGCTGCTGAGGATCTTCCGATGGATTTCCGTCATAAGAACAATTGTTCTTGATGAGTGTAATAAGTGGTGGCTTCATGTCATGATACCCTTTGTCTGTAGAGACTCGATTTCCTGTGGTACGCAAACAATCAGGATGACCAAACAACAGCACGCTTGAGAATTGAGTGCAGTTATTTGAGATAAATTGTTAGTGAGTTAATAGCGGCAATTTCTCAAACAGTTAGTGTGTTAGAGAAACAGAAAAGAAAAAGTGCTTAATCTAAACCTCCACTTCACTTAATCATTGTCAATCTATTTCAATCCCCGGCAACGGCGCCAAAAACTTGATGTGCGGAAAACGATCCGACACAAAACTCACCGACAAGTGTACCGGGTCGCATCAAGTAATAATAACTCACATGAGAGAGGTCGATCCCACAGGGATTGAAGGATTGAGCAATTTTAGTTTAGTGGTTGGCTTAGTCAAGCGAATCAAGTATTGGTTGAGTGATTTGTGTTTTAACAGAAGCTAAATTGCTTGGAATGTAAAGGGGGAAGGGAAAATTGCAGTAAATTTAAGAGCAGGAAAGTAAACTTGCAGAATCTTAAAGAACAAGAAAGTAAATGACTGAAACTTAAAGTGCAAGAAATGTAAATTGCAGTAACTTAAATTGCAAGGAATATAAATTGCTTGAATGTAAATGGGATTTGAGGACAGGGATTTCAGAATTTAAGCAAGAGAATGTGAATTGCAACAATCAATAGAGCAGGAATTGAATTAGAAACAATTATGATTCAAACAGTAAGGAAATAAAGTGCAGCAGAGGTTCACAGAAGAACCAAAAGTAAATTGGGATCTCATGTCTCCAGAGACTAGGTAGCAAAGCCTAGATCTCAATTGCCTTCCCAGATCCAAGCTCACAAAGCAATTAACAAGAAATTGAAGAAGAAGCAGTAAAGGAAATTGAAATTCAATTTAATTGTGCAGAAAGGAATTAAAGAGATTTTGAATGGAGGTTGAGACAGAATTTCCTCAACTCTTCACACCCAAAACTCAAAACAAGAAAATTAAAAGTGCTCAGGCAAGAACGAGGAAGAAGAGAGATCAATTCTCCTCCCCAATTCTCTGAAATCTCAGTGAAGTCACCAAGAGAGGTTGCAGAATTCAAAGCTCCAAAGGAAGTATTAAATTCAAAAATCAAGTAAAAGGTAAATGTCAAAAGTTCAAAAGTGAAAGTAAAGGTGCTAATTACATCAAACTAACTCCTATTTATACACTTTCTATTCTTGGATCTTGGGATTTGGATGGGCTTTTGATTTGGTGAAGAATTGAATTAAATTGGATTTTTAATTCAATTTTTGGCCCATGAAAAGTTGCTTCCAGGAGGCTGCCCTGCCCTTGTGGAGGGCAGGGTAGAATTTGGTGCTTGGTGCGTGCGTGGTGCGGCGTGGTGCAGGCTTGGTGCGCAGAATGCTGCCCTGCCCTCGCGGAGGGCAGGGCAGAAAAAGTTGGTGCGCCAGAATTGTGCTGTGGTGCGCTGTTGGTGCTGCCAGAATCGTGCCTTTGTGCACCAGAATCGTGCCTTGGTGCGCCAGATTCATGCCACAACAAAATGCTGCCCTGCCCTCGCGGAGGGCAGGGCAGTGTTTCCACTTTGATGTCCCGAGTTCGAAGCTTGGATGCTACACACGCTACCCATTTTCCTTGGCTTTCTTGGTACCAAAGTGAAGCTTAATTCCTTGCTTCCTCATGGTCCCGTGTTCAACTCTTGTGGCAAGCATTGTGGACATTTTCCTTTGATTTTCTTCCCTTGGTGAGCCCGATACTGCCCTTGTGGAGGGCAGGGCAAGGTTTTGTTCTTCTTGATTCCAAGGCACAGATTTGTGCTCTGCCCTTGTAGTGGGCAGGGCAGAGTTGCCTTTCATGCTTTGTTCCCTTATGTTGCCCTCCTAGAGGGCAGTGTGCCCTTGTGGAGGGCAATACTTGCCTTCCTCATTTTGTGCGCCACACCTCCTCTCTCTTTAACCACATTTTCTTCTCCTTGGGCCACACTTCCTTAGGCCACGCTTTTCCATTTTCTTCTTTTCTTCACCTACAATCAACCAAAACAACCACTCCAAGTATCACTAAATTCAAGAGGCTTATAAATCAATTAAAATTCAATTAAATTTAGCTTAAACCTCATGAGTTAACATTAATTTCATGATGGTTGTTTGATTTAAAGAAGTTATGCATTTTCACTCCAAATCACTTACTTAGGATGCAAGAAAGTGCATAAATGCTAATAAAACAAGTGAAATTAGCTTGAAAAATGGGTATATGATGACTTGTCATCAGCCCTTCTATCCATTAATGCTCAAAGCCTTGGATCCTTTTTACCCTTGCCTATTGGTTTAAAGGGCTATTGACTTTTTCTGCTTGCTTTTTTCTTTTTTTTCTTTATTTCTTTATTTTTTTTTTGCCATTTTTTCCCGCAAGCTTTTTCCTTTTCACTACTTTTTCTTGCTTCAAGAATCAATTTTATGATTTTTCAGATTATCAATAACATTTCTCTTTGTTCATCATTCTTTCAAGAGCCAATAATTTTAACATTCATAAACTTCACTATAAAAAATATGCACTGTTCAAGCATTCATTCAGAAAACAAAAAGTATTGCCACCACATCAAAATAATTAAACTAATTTCAAGATAGAATTTGAAATTCATGTACTTCTTGTTCTTTTGCAATTAGAAACATTTTTCATTTAAGAAAGGTGAAGGATTTATGGGACATTCATAGCTTCAAGGCATAGACACTAGACACTAATGATCATGTAATAAAGACACAAACATAGACAAACATAAATCATAGGAAACCAAAAAACAGAAAGATAAGAGCAAGGAAATTAAAGAATGGGTCCACCTCAGTATGGTGGCTAGTTCTTCCTCTTGTAGATCCTATGGAGTGCTTGAGCTCCTTAATATCTCTTCCTTGCCTTTGTTGCTCCTCCCTCATAGCTTTTTGGTCCTCTCTGATTTCATGGAGGATAATGGAGTGCTTTTGGTGCTCCTATCCTTAGTTGCTCCCAATAGTTGTGTAGAGGGAAGTGCATCCCTTGAGGCATCTCAAGAATTTTTTTTTATGAGGGACTTCCTCATGCTCTTGTTGAGGTCCAAGAGAGGGCTCTCTTGTTTGCTCCATCCTCTTTCTAGTGATGGGGTTTTGAGATGAATCTCTCTATCTCCCATGACTCGGAGTTGTAAGCAATTGCCTTTCCTTTTCTCTTTCTAGAGGTTTCTCTGACCTTAGGTGCCATTAATGGTTATTAAAAACAAAAAGCAAAGCTTTTTCCAACACCAAACTTAAAAGGTTTGCTCGTCCTCGAGCAAAGGAAGAAAGAAATAATTAGAAGAAGAAGAAAAGGAGGAGATGGAGGTGTGTGGCGAATGGGTTATGGGGAAGAGGGGTGTGAAGAGGAGAGAGAGTGAGGTAGGGTAGGTGAGGATCCTGTGGGGTCTACAGATCCTGAAGTGTCAAGGATTTCTCATCCCTGCACCTTTCTAGCGTTCAAACGCCCTCTGTGTGGCATTTTTGGCATTTAAACACCAATCTGCTGCCCTTTTCTAGCGTTTAAATGCCAGTTTGCCTGCCAGTTCTGGCGTTTAACGCCTAGAATGGTGCCAGGCTGGGCGTTTAAACGCTCATTTTCCTTTCTTTACTGGCGTTTAAACGCCATTCTGCCTGCCAGTTCTGGCATTTAACACCCAGAATGGTGCCAGGCTGGGCGTTAAACGCCCATTTTGGTATCCTTACTAGAGTTTATATGCCAGTAAGCTCATCCTCCAGGGTGTGCTATTTTTGATGCTGTTTTTAATTTTGCTTTAACTTTTGCAGTTATTTTTGTGACTCCACATGATCGTCATGCTAAAGAAAACATAAACTAACATAGATAAATAAATAAAATTGGGTTGCCTCCCAATAAAAGCTTGATGAGCGGATATTTTATACGCTTTTTGGGGGTAATTTCATGTAGATTTTAGTGTATTCTAGTTAGTTTTTAGTATTTTTTTATTAGTTTTTAGGCAAAATTCATATTTTTGGACTTTACTATGAGTTTGTGTGTTTTTCTATGATTTCAGGTATTTTCTGGCTGAAATTGAGGGAGCTGAGCAAAAATCTGATTTAGGATGAAAAAGGACTGCTGATGCTGTTGGATTCTGACCTCCCTGCACTCGGAATGGATTTTTTAGAGCTATAGAAGTCCAGTTGGTGCGCTTTTAATTGGGTTGGAAAGTAGACATTCAGGGCTTTCCAGCAATATATAATAGTTCATACTTTTCTTGAAGATAAACGACGTAAACTGGCGTTTAACGCCAGTTCCATGTTGCATTATGGCGTTGAACGCCAGAAACAGGTTGCAAGTTGGAGTTAAACGCCAGAAACAGGTTACAACCTGACTTTTAAGTCTCAGCCCCAGCACACACCATGTGGGCCCCAGAAGTGGATTTATGTACTATCCATCTTAGTTTACTCATTTTTTGTAAACCTAGGTTACTAGTTTAGTATTTAAACAACTTTTAGAGATTTATTTTGTATCTCATGACATTTTAGATCTAAACTTTGTACTCTTTGACGGCATGAGTCTCTAAACTCCATTGTTGGGGGTGAGGAGCTCTGCAGCGTCTCGATGAATTAATGCAATTATTTCTATTTTCTATTCAAACACACTTGTTTCTATCTAAGATGTTCATTCGCACTTCAATATGAAGAAGGTGATAAGCTGTGACACTTATCACCATTCTCAACCCATGAACGTGTGCCTGACAACCACCTCCGTTCTACATTAGATTGAATGAGTATCTCTTAGATTCCTTAATCAGAATCTTCGTGGTATAAGCTAGAATCCATTGGCGGCATCCTTGAGAATCCGGAAAGTCTAAACTTTGTCTGTGGTATTCCGAGTAGGATTCAGGGATTGGATGACTGTGACGAGCTTCAAAATCACGAGTGTTGGGCGTAGTGACAGGCGCAAAAGGATCAATGGATCCTATTCCGACATGATCGAGAATCGACAGATGATTAGCCGTGCTGTGACAGAGCATTTGGACCATTTTCACTGAGAGGATGGGAAGTAGCCATTGACAATGGTGATGCCCTACATACAGCTTGCCATGGAAGGAGCCTTGCATGTTTGAAAGTGAGAAAGCATTATGTTACAGGAATTCAGAAGACAAAGCATCTCAAAAACTCCAACATATTCTCCATTACTGCATAATAAGTATTATTTAATCCATGCTCTCTTGTTTATTTGCAAGTCAATTGATAACTATAATTGGTATCCTGACTAAGATTAATAAGATAACCATAGTTTGCTTCAAGCCATCAATTTCCGTGGGATTCGACCCTTACTCACGTAAGGTATTACTTGGACGATCCAGTGCACTTGCTGGTTAGTTGTACGGATTGCAAAAGTGTGATTGCAATTTCGTGCACCAAGTTTTTGGCGCTGTTGCGGGGGATTGTTTGAGTTTGAACAACTGACGGTGAATCTTGTTGCTTAGATTAGGAAAAATTTGTCTTTTTGATTTAGAGTCACTAGAATTGCATCTTTTATTATTCCTTTTTAAAAAAAAATTTCTTCAAAACTATTATTTTTCTTTATTAATTGTTAGTTTTTCGTTGAGTTTAGTGTCATGTTTTAAGTTTGGTGTCAATTGCATGCTTTTATTTATCCTTCAATTTTCGAATTGCATGTTCTTTATTTTTCCTTGATCTTCAAATTGTTCTTGTCAATTTTTCTTGTTTAATCTTTGATTTTTCCTGTTCTATGTATTTTCATGTTTTTTTTTGTGCTTTTTCAAAATATTAGTTTTCAAAAAAAATATTTTTATTTATTAAAAATACCTCTTTAAAACACGTTACATTTATAGCTCAATTGGCTAGAGCGTTGGTTTATGTTCTTGGTAATTGGGTATCTTCTTTTTAAAATCTTTTTCAAAAATAATTTTTCTTTGATTAAATCTTGTACCAAACTTTAAGTTTGGTGTTCTCTTGTTAATTTTCTTTAATTTTTAAAAATTTATTGTGGTTTTCTAAAAATTTTAAGTTTGGTGTTCTATCTTTTGTTCTTGTTGTTCTTATGAGTCTTCAAAGTGTTCTTGAGTCTTCCTTGTATTTTGATCTTAAAATTTTTAAGTTTGGTGTTTCTTGGTGTTTTCCCTCCAAAATTTTCGAAAACAAGGAGCATTAGATCTAAAAATTTTAAGTCTTGTGTCTTTTGTGTGTTTTTCTCTTTCATCATAACATTCAAAAATAAAAAATATCTTTTCCAACTATTTTAAGCAAATATTTCAAATTTTTCAAAAAAAAAATTTCTGATTTCAATTTCAAAATTTTCAAAATCTTATCCTTTTAAATTTTTTAAAAAAAATCATATCTTTTTCAAAAATATCCTAACAACTTTTTCTCTCCTCACTTTTTCGAAAATTTTTAAAATATTTTTTAAATTTTATTTTTATATTTTATTTTATTTTATTTTATTATTTCAAAAATTATTTTTTTATAATAAAATAAATAAAATAAATTCACATCATCTCCCTTTCTCCATCATGGAACTAAGTGAAAATGAACAGTCCAGAAGGACTCTGGGGTCATATGCTAACCCCACTACTGCTTCATATGAGAGTAGTATCTGTATACCCTCCATTGGAGTGAGTAGTTTTGAGTTGAATCCTCAGCTCATTATCATGGTGCAGCAAAGTTGCCAGTATTTCGGTCTTCCTCAAGAAGAACCTACAGAGTTTCTGGCATAGTTTTTACAAATTGCTGACATAGTACATGATAAAGAAGTAGATCAGGATGTCTACAGATTATTACTGTTTCCATTTACTATAAAAGACCAAGCTAAGAGGTGGTTAAATAACCAACCTAAGGCTAGCATAAAGACATGGAAACAGCTGTCAGAAAAATTCCTGAATCAATACTTCCCTTCAAAACGGATGACACAGCTAAGGCTGAGCATCTGACGTCAGGATTTTTGCCAGTAAAGAATTTCATAAAAACAGTCGCGTTGTAGATATAGTCTCTAAACCGACAGAAATCCCTTCGTACAAACGTTTTGGTTGTCACAAGTAACAAACCCCTTTAAAATTGATAACCGAGTATTTAAACCTCGGGCCGTCTTCTCAAGGAACTGCGAGGAAGTATGTTCTTATTATTGGTTATAAAGGTTGTAATCGGGGTTTAGAAGGTGAAAAGCAAGTGATTTAAATGACGAGTGAATTAAATGGCAATTAAAAATAAATAATAACTGTAAAACAACTTTTGGCAAGATAAGGGAAATTAGAAGTCCAACTTAGTTATCCCTCTCAACAATAATGAAAGTTGTATCTTAATTCCACTTGGTCAACCTTTACCAGGGCAAAGGAAAGTCAAAGGACTAATTAAATTGACCTTTGAATCCTAATTATTTCTTAAGAAAAGGTTGGGATTATTTAAGTTCAGCTCAATTAGCAAGATAACGATTATCAATTATGTTGAGTTTAATAACTGTTGAGTTACTGAATTCTTAACCAGAACCAAAAGGAAAAAAGTAAATTTGCTGAAATAATAAAAATATCCTTAGATGGGAAGCAATGGCAACTTAAATCAAAGAGAACAATCATAGACTGAAAATACCTCAATTATCATTAATTCAAATAACAATCTGTGACATGGAATAATTCATAAATCAAATTATAATAATCAATTCAAATGTTGGAATAAATAATTGTAGAACTAAAATAAAAGAACATTTAAACCTGGATCCAGAGTTACTCCCAAAACAAGAAGAAGTCCTAAATCCTAAGAGAGAGAGAATCTCTCTCTGGACTAAATCTAAATCATAGAAAACTAGAAATTGGCGAGCTCTCCGAATGGATGCATTCCCCCACTTCTTAACCTCTGGTCTATGCCTTCTGGACTTGGATTTGGGCCAAAAAGGGCCTCAGAACTCGTTATGAGCGTTTTTTGCAATTTCTGGTGCGTGGCCTCTGTCACGCATCCGCGTGGGTCACGCGGTCGTGTCATTCGGAGCTTTTCCTTGCCACGCGGTCGCGTCAATCATGCGACCGCGTCATGTGCATTCTGCTTAAGGCGCGCGGTCGCGTCAGTCATGTGGCCGCGTTGCTGCTGATTCGTGCTTGGCATGCGATCGCGTCGTCCATGCGATCGCGTGGATACCAGTTTCCCTAAAGCTCCGTTTTGCTTTCTCCTTTCCTTTTAGTATGTTTCCTTTTTCATCCTTTAAGTCATTCTGCCTTAGAAAATCTGAAACTACTCAACATACTAATCACGGCATCGAATGGAAATAAAGGTAATTAAAATAATTAATTTTCAAAGCTTAGGAAACATGTTTTTCACAATATGACATAATAAGGAAGGGAAAGTAAAACCATGCAATTAATGTGAATAAGTAGGTGAGGGATTGGATAAATCACTCATTGACTCTCAGGGTCACCTTCCCTTTTTGGACATCAATGAGAGTTCGTCCAGTTGCTAGGAAAGGTCTTCCTAGAATGAGAGTTGCACTCTTGTGCTCCTCCATTTTCAGCACTACAAAGTCAGTGAGAAAGGCAAATGGTCCAACCTTGACAATCATGTCCTCAATTATGCCTGATGGAAATTTAATGGAACCATCAGCAAGTTGGAGACACATTCGGGTTGGTTTGACATCTTCAGTCAAACCAAGCTTTCTGATAGTGGATGCAGCTATTAGGTTGATGCTTGCCCCAAGATCACATAGAGCTGTCTTGGTACAAGTACCCTCTAATGTGCATGGTATCAAAAAGCTTCTCTGGTAAGCTTTTCAGAATGACTGCACTGCATTCTTCAATGAGGAAAACTTTTTTAGTTTCTCTCTGGTGCACGAAATTGCAATCACACTTTTGCAACTCCGCACAACTAACCAGCAAGTGCACTGGGTCGTCCAAGTAATACCTTGCGTGAGCAAGGGTCGATCTCACGGAGATTGTCGGCTTGAAGCAAGCTATGGTTATCTTGTAAATCTTAGTCAGGATATCAGAAATTATCAGGATTGATTGTAAAAAGCAAAAGAACATGAAATAAGTACTTGTTATGCAGTAATGGAGAATAGGTTGGGGTTTTGGAGATGCTCCATCTTCTGAATCTCTGCTTTCCTACTGTTGTCTTCATCAAACACGCAAGGCTCCTTCCATGGCAAGCTGTATGTAGGGTTTCACCGTTGTCAGTGGCTACCTCCCATCCTCTCAGTGAAAACGTTCCTATGCTCTGTCACAGCATGGCTAATCATCTGTCGGTTCTCGGTCAGGCCGGAATAGAATCCATTGATTCTTTTGCGTCTGTCACTAACGCCCCGCCTGCTAGGAGTTTGAAGCACGTCACAGTCATTCAATCATTGAATCCTACTCAGAATACCACAGACAAGGTTTAGACCTTCCGGATTCTCTTGAATGCCACCATCAGTTCTAGCTTATACCACGAAGATTCTGGTTAAGGAATCCAAGAGATATCTACTCAATCTAAGATAGAACGGAGGTGGTTGTCAGGCACACGTTCATAGTTGAGAATATGATGAGTGTCACGGATCATCACATTCATCCGGGTTAAGAACAAGTGATATCTTAGAATGGAAGCAAGCATGATTGAATAAGAAACAGTAGTAATTGCATTAATCCATCAAGACACAGCAGAGCTCCTCACCCCCAACCATGGGGTTTAGAGACTCATACCGTGGAAAGTACACAAAGAAACGTGTAAAGTGTCATGATGTCCCGATACAATGTCAAAAGATCCTATTAATAGTAAGCTAGTAACCTAGGGTATACAGAAATGAGTAAATGACGTAAAAATCCACTTCTGGGTCCACTTGGTGTGTGCTTGGGCTGAGCAATGAAGCATTTTCGTGTAGAGACCTTTTCTGGAGTTAAACGCCAGCTTTCATGCCAGTTTGGGTGTTTAACTCCAAGTTTTATGCCAGTTCCAGCGTTAAACGCTGGAATTTCTGAGGCTGATTTGCCATGCCGGTTTGGGCCATCAAATCTTGGGCAAAGTATGGACTATCATATATTGCTGGAAAGCCCAGGATGTCTAATTTCCAATGCCGTTGAGAGCTTGCCAATTGGGCTTCTGTAGCTCCAGAAAATCCACTTCGAGTGCAGGGAGGTCAGAATCCAACAGCATCTGCAATCCTTTTCAGTCTCTGAATCAGATTTTTGCTCAGGACCCTCAATTTCAGCCAGAAAATACCTGAAATCATAGAAAAACACACAAACTCATAGTAAAGTCCAGAAAAGTGAATTTTAGCTAAAAATTAATAAAAATATACTAAAAACTAACTAAAATATACTAAAAACATACTAAAAACAATGCCAAAAAGGGTACAAATTATCCGCTCATCACAACACCAAACTTAAATTGTTGCTTGTCCCCAAGCAACTGAAAATCAAAATAGGATAAAAAGAAGAGAATATACTATAGACTCCAAAATATCAAGGAAACATAGCTCCAATTAGATGAGCGGGACTAGTAGCATTTTGCCTCCAAACAGTTTTAGCATCTCACTCTATCCTTTGAAGTTCAGAATGATTGGCATCTATAAGAACTCAGAACTCAGATAGTGTTATTGATTCTCCTAGTTAAGTATAATGATTCTTGAACATAGCTAGTGTATGAGTCTTGGCTGTGGCCCAAAGCACTCTGTCTTCCAGTATTACCACCGGATACATACATGCCACAGACACATAATTGGGTGAACCTTTTTAGATTGTGACTCAGCTTTGCTAGAGTCCCCAATTAGAGGTGTCCAGGGTTCTTAAGCACACTCTTTTTGCCTTGGTTCACAACTTTAAATTTTTTTCTTTTTCTCTCCTTTTCTTTTTTTTTCGAAATTTTTTTTTTGTATTCACTGCTTTTTCTTGCTTCAAGAATCAAATTGATGATTTTTCAGATCCTCAATAACAGTTCTCCTTTTCCATCATTCTTTCAAGAGCCAACAATTTTAACATTCTTAAAACAACAAATTCAAAAGACATATGCACTGTTTAAGCATTCATTCGGAAAACAAAATTTATTGTCACCACATCAAACTAATTCAACTAGTTTCAAGGATAAATTTTGAAATCCTGTACTTCTTGTTCTTTTGTAATTAAAGCATTTTTCATTTAAGAGAGGTGATGGATTCATAGGACATCTATAGCTTTAAGGCATAAAATTTCAATTTTATTAATTATGAATTAAGAACAAGACTCAAAGATAGATATAAGATGAGACTAAAAAAAAGAAAACCAAAAATTTAAACTAGGCTCCTAATGATAGAGGTTTTCACAGAGTTAGGACTCAACAACCTTGATTTTGAGAAGTGGATGCTCCCTCAACTTGAGAGGAGAGCTTTTGGCGTTTCATCTCTTGGAGTTCACGCCCCTGCTTCTCTTGCTCCCTCCATTGACTTCTTGGTGATTGGATGTTCAATGGGTATGAATTCATCTGCTCCCATCTTCACCCCAGCCTCTTTACAGAGCAAGGAGATCAAGCTTGGGTAAGCCAATTTGGTTACAGTGGAATTCTTATTTGCAATTGTGTAGATCTCACAAGCAATCACATGATGAACCTCCACTTCTCTTCCAAGCATAATGCAATGAATCATCACTGCTCTCTTGACAGTGACCTCAGAACGGTTGCTAGTGGGCAGTATGGAGCGCCCAATAAAGTCTAGCCAACCTCTTGCAATTGGTTTGAGGTCTCCCCTCTTGAGTTGGTTTGGGACACCCTTAGAATTGGTTATCCATTTAGTTCCAGGGAGGCATATGTCCTCTAGAACTTGATCCAACCCTTTATCTGCTCTCACCATCCTCCTATTAAAGGATTCAGGATCATCTTGCAGTTGAGGTAATTTGAAGATTTCTCTTATTTTGTCCAGATGAAAGTACATAACTTTCCCTCTGACCATGGTTCTGTAGGTATGGTAAGCAGTTCCAGTCATTCTCTGCTTATCTGTTAGCCACAGATTTGAGTAGAATTCCTGAACCATGTTCCTTCCAACCTTTATTTCAGGATTGGTTAGAACTTCCCATCCTCTGTTTCGAATTTGCTCTTGGATCCCCGGATATTCATCTTCTTTCAGATCAAATTTAACTTCCGGGATCACTGACCTCAGACCCATTATTTTATGATAATGGTCTTCATGTTCTTTAGTTAAGAACTTCTCTTGATTCCAAAGATTCTTTGGATTATTCTCTTTATTTCCTCTTAAATTGGTTTGTTTTCCCTTAGGAGCCATGATCTTGATGAACCTTGGCTTAGTGATCACGAAAAAGCACACCAAACTTAGAGGTTTGCTTGTCCTCAAGCAAAAGAAAGGAGAGAAGAGAGAGAGAGGGAGAGGAAATTCGAATGGTGTGGTGGAATGAGGGAGGACAAACGTGTATTTATAAGGTGGGGAGGGGAGATTTCGAAAAGAAAAGAAAAATTTGAAAGGAGATTTGAGAAGATATGGAAAGAATTTGAGAGAAATGTGGTTTTTTTTGAACAATATTTGGAATTGATTTGAAATAGATTTGAAGAATGGTTTTGATTTTTGAAGATTTGAAAGTGAATGATGAATGGTTGAAGTGTGATTTTGTAGAAAAGTATGGGTAAGAAAAGGAAATTTTGAAAAAAATTTGGTTTGAAAACAAAATTGTGGTCCCCCCCACCTTTCTGGCGTTAAACGCCCAGAATGGCACCCATTCTGGTGTTTAACGCCCATTTGTTGCCCCTTTTGGGCGTTTAACGCCCAGCCAGGTGCCCTGGCTGGCGTTAAACGCCAGAATTCCTTTATCACTGGGCGTTTTTCTAAACGCCCAGGATGCTGCACACCTGGCGTTAAACGCCCAGAATGGTGCCCATTCTAGCGTTTAACGCCCAAAATGGCACCATTCCTGGCGTTAAACGCCCAGAATGATACCCATTCTGGCGTTTAACGCCCAAAATGCCCCTTACTGGCGTTTTTTCGCCAGTAAGCTCATTTTCTCTGCTTTTTGAGCTGAATCCTTCTGTAACTTTGTGAATTCCTTCATTTTTGATACTTGCCTTTGTAAAAACAAATCATATAACCTACTAATGACTGGGTTGCCTCCCAGCAAGCGCTTCTTTACTGTCTTTAGCTGGACCTTCACTGAGAATCATTCAAGTCTCAGTTTTGAGCATTCCTGCTCAAAATTGCCTTCAAGATAATGCTTGATTCTCTGTCCATTAACAATGAACTTTTTGTCAGAATCAATATCTTGAAGCTCAACATATCCATATGGTGAAACTCCTGTAATCACATACGGACCCCTCCACCGGGATTTGAGTTTTCCCAGAAACAATTTGAGCCTAGAGTTGAAGAGCAGAACTTTTTGTCCTGGCTCAAAGACTCTGGTTGACAACTTCTTGTCATGCCATTTCTTTGCCTTTTCCTTATAAATTTTTGCATTTTCAAAGGCATTGAGTCTGAACTCCTCTAGCTCATTTAGCTGGAGCAGTCTCTTTTCACCAGCTAACTGTGCATCCATGTTTAGGAATCTGGTTGCCCAGTAGGCTTTATATTCCAGTTCCACGGGCAGATGACAGGCCTTCCCATACACCAAGTGGTATGGAGAGGTTCCTATAGGAGTCTTGAATGCTGTTCTGTATGCCCACAAAGCATCATCCAAGCTCTTTGCCCAATCCTTTCTCCGGGCTATCACAATCCGTTCTAGGATTCTTTTTAGCTCTCTGTTAGAGACTTCAGCTTGCCCATTTGTCTGTGGATGATACGGAGTTGCCACTTTATGGCTGATTTCATATCTAACCATAGCAGAGTATAGCTGTCTATTGCAGAAACGAGTGCCCCCATCACTGATTAGTACTCTGGGAACACCAAACCTGCTGAAGATGTGTTTCTGGAGGAATTTTAGCACGGTCTTGGTATCATTAGTGGGTGTAGCAATTGCTTCTACCCACTTAGATACGTAGTCCACTGCCACCAGAATGTAAGTGTTTGAGTATGATGGTGGGAATGGACCCATGAAGTCAATTCCCCATACATCAAACAATTCTATCTCTAATATCCCTTGTTGAGGCATGGCATATCCGTGAGGCAGGTTACCAGCTCTTTGGCAACTGTCACAGTTACGCATAAACTCTCGGGAATCTTTATAGAGAGTAGGCCAGTAGAAGCCACATTGGAGGACTTTAGCGGCTGTTCGCTCACTTCCAAAATGCCCTCCATACTGTGATCCATGGCAATGCCATAGGATCTTTTGTGCTTCTTCTCTGGGTACACATCTGCGGATTACTCCGTCTGCACATCTCTTAAAGAGATATGGTTCATCCCAGAGGTAGTACTTGGCATCTGAAATTAATTTCTTTCTTTGCACTTTGCTGTACTCCTGGGGTGTGAACCTCACAGCTTTATAATTTGCAATATCTGCAAACCAAAGAGCTTCCTGGATGGCAAAGAGTTGCTCATCTGGGAAAGTCTCAGAGATCTCAGTAGAAGGGAGGGACGCCCCAGCTACTGGTTCTATTCGGGACAGATGATCAGCTACTTGGTTCTCTGTCCCTTTTCTGTCTCTTATTTCTATATCAAACTCTTGCAGAAGTAACACCCATCTTATTAGCCTGGGTTTTGAATCCTGCTTTGTGAGTAAGTATTTAAGAGCAGCATGGTCAGTGTACACAATCACTTTGGATCCTACTAGATAAGATCTAAACTTGTCAATGGCATAGACCACTGCAAGTAATTCTTTTTCTGTGGTTGTGTAATTCTTCTATGCATCATTTAGAACACGGCTAGCATAATAAATGACATGCAGAAGTTTGTTATGCCTCTGTCCCAATACTGCACCAATGGCATGATCACTGGCATCACACATTAATTCAAATGGCAATGTCTAATCTGGTGCAGAGATAACTGGTGCTGTGACCAGCTTAGCTTTCAGGGTCTCAAATGCCTGCAGACACTGTGTGTCAAACACAAATGGTGTGTCAGCAGCTAGCAGGTTACTTAAAGGTTTTGCAATTTTTGAAAAATCCTTTATAAACCTTCTGTAGAATCCTGCATGCCCCAGAAAGCTTCTGATTGCCTTAACATTGGCAGGTGGTGGTAATTTTTCAATTACCTCTACCTTTGCCTTATCCACCTCTATTCCCCTACTTGAAATTTTATGCCCAAGGACAATTCCTTCAGTCACCATAAAATGACATTTCTCCCAGTTTAAAACCAGGTTAGTCTCTTGGCACCTTTTCAGGACAAGTGCTAGGTGATTAAGACAGGAGCTGAATGAGTCTCCATATACTGAGAAGTCATCCATGAAGACTTCCAGGAATTTCTCCACCATATCAGAGAAGATGGATAGCATGCATCTCTGAAAAGTTGCAGGAGCATTACACAGACCAAAAGGCATCCTTCTGTAGGCAAACACGCCAGAAGGGCAAGTAAATGCTGTTTTCTCTTGGTCCTGAGGATCTACTGCAATTTGGTTGTAACCTGAATAGCCATCCAAAAAGCAGTAATTATCATGACCAGCTAGTCTTTCTAGCATTTGGTCTATGAATGGTAAAGGAAAATGATCCTTTCTGGTGGCTGTATTGAGCCTTCTGTAGTCAATACACATACGCTACCCTGTGACTGTTCTTGTAGGAACCAGTTCATTTTTTTCATTATGAACCACTGTCATGCCTCCCTTTTTGGGGACAACTTGGACAGGGCTCACCCAGGGGCTATCAGAAATAGGATAAATAATCCCAGCCTCTAGTAATTTAGTGACCTCTTTCTGCACCACCTCCTTCATGGCTGAATTTAGCCTCCTCTGTGGTTGGACCACTGGTTTGGCATTATCCTCCAACATGATCTTGTGCATGCATCTAGCTGGGCTAATGCCCTTAAGATCACTTATGGACCACCCAAGAGCTGTCTTGTGTGTCCTCAGCACTTGAATCAATGCTTCCTCTTCCTGTGGATTTAAAGCAGAGCTTATAATCACTGGAAAAGTTTCACCCCCTCCCAGAAATGCATATTTCAGGGATGGTGGTAGTGGTTTGAGTTCAGGTTTGGGAGGTTTATCCTCCTCCTAAGGAATTTTCGAAAATTCCTTTGCTTCCTCTAGTTCTTCTTGATCAGGTTGAGCATCTTTGAAGATGTCCTCAAGCTCTGATTCTAGGCTTTCAGCCATATTGATCTCTTCTACCAGAGAGTCAATAATGTCAGCGCCCATGCAGTCATTTGGTGTGTCTGGATGCTGCATAGCTTTTACAGCATTTAACTTGAACTCATCCTCATTGACTCTCAAGGTTACTTCCCCTTTTTGTACATCAATGAGAGTTCGTCCAGTTGCTAGGAAAGGTCTTCCTAGAATGAGAGTTGCACTCTTGTGCTCCTCCATTTCCAGCACCACAAAGTCAGTTGGAAAGGTGAATGGCCCAACCTTGACAATCATATCCTCTATTATGCCTGATGGATGTTTAATGGAGCCATCAGCAAGTTGGAGGCATATCCTGGTTGGTTTGACTTCTCCAGTCAACCCAAGCTTTCTGATAGTGGATGCAGGTATTAGATTGATGCTTGCTCCAAGATCACATAGGGCTGTCTTGGTGCAAGCGCCTTCTAATGTGCATGGTATCAGAAAGCTTCCAGGATCTTGAAGCTTTTCTGGTAAGCTTTTCAGAATGACTGCGCTGCATTCTTCAGTGAGAAACACTTTTTCAGTTTCTCTCCAATCCCTCTTATGACTTAAGATTTCCTTCATGAACTTAGCATAAGAAGGTATTTGCTCAAGTGCCTCTGCAAACGGAATCTTTATTTCAAGAGTCCTTAGATAGTCTGCAAAGCGGGCAAATTGCTTATCCTGTTCCGCTTTGCGGAGTTTCTGAGGATAAGGCATTTTGGCTTGATATTCTTCAACCTTAGATGCTGCAGGTTTATTCCTTACAGAAGTGGTTGAAGAAGCCTTTTTAGAGGGATTACTGTCAGCACTCTCAGGTGTCTGATCTTCCCTTGGCGTTTGAACGCCAGGAATGGGTGAAGATTGGGCGTTAAACGCCAACTTCTCTCCCTTTTCTGGCGTTTGAACGCCAGAACTGGGCAAGGAATGGGCGTTTAACGCCAACTTTCCTTCCCTTTCTGGCGTTTGAACGCCAATAACATTCCTCTCTGGGCTCTTACTGTCCTCAGAGGGATTTTGAACAGTGGTTTGGTTATCCTCTGTCAATTGTTCCCTGTTTGGCTTTTTGCTCTTTTGAGCAGTGGTATTCAGTATCTTCCCACTCCTCAGTTGAACTGCTTGACACTCCTCTGTTATCTGTTTAGATATTTGCTGTTTTGCTTGATTCAACTGCAGTTCTATGTTCTTGTTAGCAACTTTAGTTTCATAGAGCATCTCTTTAAATTCTGCTAACTGTTCTGTCATCAGGAGCAATTGTTGATTAAGTTCAATTATCTGTTCTTGAGGATTAGGGTCAGTGACTACTGTCATGACTTCCTCTTCTGGAGAGAACTCATTGCTAGAATACAAATATTGGTTTCTAGCAACAGTGTCTATAAGCTCTTGAGCTTCTTCAATTGTCTTCCTCATGTGTATAGATCCACCAGCTGAGTGGTCTAAAGACATCTGAGCTTTTTCTGTAAGCCCATAATAGAAGATGTCTAACTGTACCCACTCTGAAAACATTTCAGAGGGGCATTTTCTTAGCATACCTCTATACCTCTCCCAGGCGTTATAAAGGGATTCATTATCCTCTTGTTTAAAGCCTTGGATGTCCAGCCTTAGCTGTGTCATCCTCTTTGGAGGGTAAAAATGATTCAGGAATTTTTCTGATAACTGTTTCCATGTCTTTATGCTTGCTGTAGGTTGGTTATTCAACCATCTTTTAGCTTGATCTTTTACAGCAAATGGAAACAGTAATAGTCTGTAGATATCCTGATCCACCTCTTTATCATGTACTGTGTCAGCAATTTGTAAAAATTGTGCCAGAAACTCAGTGGGCTCTTCCTGTGGAAGGCCGGAATACTGGCAATTTTGCTGCACTATGATAATGAGTTGAGGATTTAGCTCAAAGCTGCTTGCTTTGATGGGAGGTGTACAGATGCTACTCCCATATGCAGCTGTAATGGGGTTAGCATATGACCCCAGAGTCCTTTTGGACTGATCAATCCCACTTATGTCCATAATGGAAAAAAGGGAAATGATAATGATTGCAAACAGATAAATTTTGTTTTTTTTTTTTTGAGTTAAACAAAAAAAATAAAATAAAACAAAAGAAAATTAAAATAAAAATTCGAAAATCAAAAAGAAAATAAGATCAAAGCAAATTGAGAACTGAATCAATTAAGTAATTAAAATGATTTTGAAAATAGCAATTAAAAAGATATGATTGAAAATTTTTATGAAAAAGATTTGATTTTTGAAAAGAGGAAAGAGAAAAACACAAAAAGACACCAAACTTAAAATTTTTAGAAAATCAAACACTAATTTTTCGAAAATTTTAAGGGAAAAACACCAAGAGGACACCAAACTTAGAACTTTTACGGATCAAAAAGGGACTAAAGACATGCAAAATCGAAAATTAAAAGAAAAGCAAAAGCATGCAATTGACACCAAACTTAGAATATGAAACTAGACTCAACTAAAAGACTCTAAACCAATTAAAAACAAAACAGTCCTAATCTAAGCAACAAGATAAGCCGTCAGTTGTCCAAACTCGAACAATCCCCGGCAACGGCGCCAAAAACTTGGTGCACGAAATTGCAATCACACTTTTGCAACTCCGCACAACTAACCAGCAAGTGCACTGGGTCGTCCAAGTAATACCTTGCGTGAGCAAGGGTCGATCCCACGGAGATTGTCGGCTTGAAGCAAGCTATGGTTATCTTGTAAATCTTAGTCAGGATATCAGAAATTATCAGGATTGATTGTAAAAAGCAAAAGAACATGAAATAAGTACTTGTTATGCAGTAATGGAGAATAGGTTGGGGTTTTGGAGATGCTCCATCTTCTGAATCTCTGCTTTCCTACTGTCGTCTTCATCAAACACGCAAGGCTCCTTCCATGGCAAGCTGTATGTAGGGTTTCACCGTTGTCAGTGGCTACCTCCCATCCTCTCAGTGAAAACGTTCCTATGCTCTGTCACAGCATGGCTAATCATCTGTCGGTTCTCGGTCAGGCCGGAATAGAATCCATTGATTCTTTTGCGTCTGTCACTAACGCCCCGCCTGCTAGGAGTTTGAAGCACGTCACAGTCATTCAATCATTGAATCCTACTCAGAATACCACAGACAAGGTTTAGACCTTCCGGATTCTCTTGAATGCCGCCATCAGTTCTAGCTTATACCACGAAGATTCTGGTTAAGGAATCCAAGAGATATCTACTCAATCTAAGATAGAACGGAGGTGGTTGTCAGGCACACGTTCATAGTTGAGAATATGATGAGTGTCACGGATCATCACATTCATCCGGGTTAAGAACAAGTGATATCTTAGAATGGAAGCAAGCATGATTGAATAAGAAACAGTAGTAATTGCATTAATCCATCAAGACACAGCAGAGCTCCTCACCCCCAACCATGGGGTTTAGAGACTCATACCGTGGAAAGTACACAAAGAAACGTGTAAAGTGTCATGATGTCCCGATACAATGTCAAAAGATCCTATTAATAGTAAGCTAGTAACCTAGGGTATACAGAAATGAGTAAATGACGTAAAAATCCACTTCTGGGTCCACTTGGTGTGTGCTTGGGCTGAGCAATGAAGCATTTTCGTGTAGAGACCTTTTCTGGAGTTAAACGCCAGCTTTCATGCCAGTTTGGGCGTTTAACTCCAAGTTTTATGCCAGTTCCAGCGTTAAACGCTGGAATTTCTGAGGCTGATTTGCCACGCCGGTTTGGGCCATCAAATCTTGAGCAAAGTATGGACTATCATATATTGCTGGAAAGCCCAGGATGTCTAGTTTCCAATGCCGTTGAGAGCGCGCCAATTGGGCTTCTGTAGCTCCAGGAAATCCACTTCAAGTGTAGGGAGGTCAGAATCCAACAGCATCTGCAGTCCTTTTCAGTCTCTGAATCAGATTTTTGCTCAGGACCCTCAATTTCAGCCAGAAAATACCTGAAATCACAGAAAAACACACAAACTCATAGTAAAGTCTAGAAAAGTGAATTTTAGCTAAAAACTAATAAAAATATACTAAAAACTAACTAAAATATACTAAAAACATACTAAAAACAATGCCAAAAAGGGTACAAATTATCCGCTCATCACTCTCCAATCCTTCTTATGACTTAAGATCTCTTTCATGAACTTAGCATAAGAGGGTATTTGCTCAAGTGCCTCTGCAAACAGAATCTTTATTTCAAAAGTCCTAAGATAGTCTGCAAAGCAGGAAAATTGTTTATCCTGTTTCTCTTGGTGGAGTTTCTGAGGATAAGGCATTTTGGCTTTGTATTCTTCAACCTTAGTTGCTGCAGGTTTATTTTATACAGAAGTGGTTGGAGAAGCCTGCTTAAAAGGGTTGTTATCAGCACTTGCAGGTGCCTGATCCTTTACTGGCATTTGAACACCAGAATTGGCAGCAGAATGGGTATTTAACGCCAGATTATTGCCCTTTTCTGGCATTTGAACGCCAGAATTAGCATCAGATTGGGCGTTTAACGCCAGGTTACTGCCCTTTTCTGGCATTTGAACGCCAAGATCATTCTTCTCTGGGCTCTTACTGTCCTTAGAGGGATTTTGGGTAGTGGATTGGTCCTCCTTTGTCAGTTGTTCCTTTCTTGGCTTTCTGCTGCTTTGAATTGAGACATTCAATGTCTTTCCATTCCTTAAATGAACAGCTTGTCACTTTTCTGTTATTTGTTTAGATAACTGCTGTCTTGTCTGATCCAATTGTGCTTACATATTTTTGTTAGCATTTTTAGTATCTTACAACATTTTTTTCAATTTTGCTAATAGTTTTGTTAGAAGAAGTATTTGCTGATTGAGTTCAGTAACTTGTTCTGGAGGGCTAAGGTCAGTGGATACTGCTTTTGCCTCTTCTTTTATGGAAGACTCACTATTTAAATACAGATGCTGATTTCTAGCAACTGTATCAATGAGCTCTTAAGCCTCTTCAATTGTCTTCCTCATGTGTATAGATCCACCAGCTGAGTGGTCTAGAGATATCTGGGCCTTTTTTTAAGCCCGTAGTAGAAGATGTCTAACTGTACCCATTCTGAAAACATTTCAGAGGGGCATTTCCTTAGCATCTCTCTGTACCTCTCCCAGAAATTATAAAGAGATTCATTATCCTCTTGTTTAAAGCCTTGGATGTCCAGCCTTAGCTGTGTCATCCTTTTTGGAGGGAAATATTGATTCAGAAATTTGTCTGATAACTGTTTCCATGTTCTTATGCTTACTGTGGATTGGTTATTTAACCACCTCTTAGCTTGATCTTTTGCAGCAAATGGAAACAGTAATAATCTATAGACATCCTGATCGACTTCCTTATTACGTACTGTGTCAGCAATTTGTAAAAACTGTGTCAGAAACATGGTAGGTTCTTCCTATGGAAGACCGAAATACTGGCAATTTGGCTGCACCATGATAATGAGCTGGGGGTTTAACTCAAAGCTGCTAGCTTTGAAAAAGATTTAAAAAGATAGATTTTTAAAATTAAAATTTTGACTTGACTAACAAGAAACAACCAAATTTTAAAATTTTGACTAAATCAATCTAAGAAATTCGAAAATTGTGAGCAATTAAAGGAAAATATATTTTTTATTTTTGAATTTAATGAGGAAAGAGAAAAACACATAAAAGACACAAGACTTAAAATTTTTAGACCTAGCACCCTGTTTTTCGAAAAATTTTTGGAGGGAAACACCAAAGGACATCAAAATTAAAAATTTTAAGATCAAAACATATACAAGACTCAAGAACACTTTGAAGATTCACAAGAACACGAAGAACAAAATTCAAAGACTCAAAGAACTCAAGAATATAAAAAAAAGAACACCAAACTTAAAGGTTTGAGACAAAATTTAATCAAAGAAAAATTATTTTTGAAAAAATTTTGAAAGGAAAATAGAAAATGCAATTCTAGTGACTCTAAACTAAAAAGATAAATTTTTCCTAATCTAAGTAACAAGATAAACCGTCAGTTGTCCAAACTCGAACAATCCCCGGCAACGGCGCCAAAAACTTGGTGCACGGAATTGTGATCACACTTTCCACAACTCCGCACAACTAACCAGCAAGTGCACTGGGTCTTCCAAGTAATACCTTACGTGAGTAAGGGTCGATCCTACGGAGATTGTCGGCTTGAAGCAATCTATGGTTATCTTGTAAATCTTAGTAAGGGGATTAATAATAAGAACATTAATTGAAAGATACTTGTGATTCAGTGGTGAGGAATAGGTTGAGGTTCCGGAGATGCTCTGTCTTCTGAATCGTTGCTTTCCTATTGTCTTCTTTTCCAAACACGCATGGCTCTTTCTATGGCAGGCTTTATGTTCGTGGATTACCGTTGTCAATGGCTACCATCCGTCCTCTCAATGAAAATGGTCTGGCTACGGTTCTCATCGCAGGGCTAATCATCTGTCGGTTCTTACTTGTGTTGGAATAAGATCCATTGATCCTTTTGCACATTGTCACTGCACCCAACACTCGCGAGTTTGAAGCTTGTCACAATCATCCCTTCCCAGATCCTACTCAGAATACCACAGACAAGGTTTAGACTTTCTGGATCTCAAGAATGCTACCAATTGATTCTAGCCTCTACCACGAAGATTCTGATCTCACAGAATTGAATGCTCTGTTGTCAGGAGAGGCAATCAGCTCGTGAATCAGGAGTCCAAGAGATACACACTCAAGCTGTCGCCCAATGACTACGTTGAGCTCAAATAGAACGGAAGTGGTTGTCAAGCACGTGTTCATGGAATTGAGAATGATTATGAGTGTCACGAATCATCACATTCATCATGTTGAAGTACGACTGAATATCTTAGAATAGAGACAAGCGTAATTGAATGGAAAACAATAGTAATTGCATTAATTCATTGAGACACAGCAGAGCTCCTCACCCCCAACTATGGGGTTTAGAGACTCATGCTGTTAGAGATACAATAAGGAATGTAAAAATGTCGTAAGGTACAAAATGAATCTCTAAAAGTAGTTTTTATACTCAACTAGTAACCTAGGTTTACAGAAAATAAGTAACTAAGTGCAGATAGTGCAGAAATCCACTTCCGGAGCCCACTTGGTGTGTGCTTGGGCTGAGTTTTGAAGCTTCCACGTGCATAGTCCATTCTTGGAGTTAAACGCCAGCTTTGGTGCCAGTTTGGGCGTTTAACTCTAGTTTTAGTGCCAGTTCCGGCGTTTTACGCCAAAAAAGGGTCCCTGACCGGCGTTTGGATGCCAGTTTGGGCCATCAAATCTCGAGCAAAGTATAGACTATTATACATTGTTGGAAAGCCCAAGATGTCTAATTTCCAACGCAATTGAGAGCACTCCAATTGAGCTTTTGTAGCTCTAAAAATTCCACTTCGAGTGCAAGAGGGTCAGAATCCAACAGCATCTGCAGTTCGTTCTCAGCCTCTGAATCAGGTTTTTGCTCAAGTCCCTCAATTTCAGCCAGAAAATACCTGAAATTACAGAAAAACACACAAACTCATAGTAAAGCCCAGAAATGTGATTTTTGCATAAAAACTAATAAAGATATTATAAAAAGTAACTAAAACATACTAAAAACTATGTAAAAACAATGCCAAAAAGCGTATAAATTATCCGCTCATCAGTAGCCTACATCTAGTCTCCATCACAACAATGATGGAATTTCACTATCTCTTTTTCAAGATTACAAACTCTAATTCTTTCCTAGGATTTATCCAATCCTATCTGGGTCAAATCCAAATTCTAAACCCAATCTGAATTTGACTTGGACTCAAACCAAGCTTTCAACAACAAAGTGCTAACCCAACTTGCAAGGGATTCCCCACAGGATCATGACATGAAACATATATATTCAGCTTCAGCGATGGATAGAGCAACAGTGGCTTGCTTTTTGCTTGACCACATATTTAGGGAGTTCCCAAGAAAGCAACACATTTTTGAAGTGCTTCTTCTATCCACATGATCTCCCGTATTATTTGCATCACAATACCCAACTACACCAAACTCATTAGATTTAGGATACCACAAGCCAAGATCACAAGTGCCTTTTATATATCTAATGGTTCTCTTAAAGGTTGAAAGATGTGATTTCATAGGGTGAGATTGAAATCTAGAGTATACACCCACACTTTGAACAATGTTCGGTCTAGAGGATGTAAGATACATAAAAGATCCTATCATTCCTCTATACCTTGTTTCATCAATATCTTTGCCATTCTCATCCTTGTCAAGTTTAGTGTTTGGATGCATAGGAGTACCCATTGGTTTGGAGCATTCTACACCAAATTTCTTAATTAGTTCCTTGGCATATTTTCCTTGGTGAATAAAAATACCACTGGGAGTTTGTTTGATTTGAAGTCCAAGAAAGAATGTGAATTCTCCTATCAAACTCATTTCAAACTCACTAGTCATTAGTTTTCCAAACTCTTCACATAAGGATTCATTTGCCATTCCAAACATAATATCATCTACATAAACTTGGACAAGTAATATGTCATCATTAGATTCCTTTATGAATAGAGTAGTATCGGTGGTGTCCCCTTGAAACTCATTTTGCAACAAAAAGGCAATAAGCCTTTCATACCATGCTCTTGGAGCTTGCCTAAGACCATAAAGGTCCTTTGAGAGTTTAAAAACAGGATTAGGAAAATCTTTGTTTTCAAAATTGGGGGGTTGTGCCACAAATACTTCTTTGTCAATATATCCATTTAAAAAGGTACATTTGACATCCATTTGAAACATTTTAAAACCCTTGTGGGCAGCATAGGCAAGAAGCAACCGAATTGCTTCCATTCTTGCCACTGAGACAAATGAGTCATCAAAGTCAATGCCTTCCTCTTGATCGTAACATTGGGCCACTAATCTAGCCTTGTTACGAACAACACTACCATCCTCACCCAATTTATTTTTGAAAATTCACTTGGTACCGGTTACCTTTTTACCATTTGTGTGTGGTACAAGTGTCCAAACCTCATTCTTTTCAAATTGATTTCGCTCTTCTTCCATGGCCTTCACCCATGAGGGATCTTCTAGAGCTTGTTTCACATTTAGAAGTTCTAATTGGGATAAGAAAGCAACATTGCTTGCTTCCACTTGCTTCTTCCTTGAGGGTCTAGTGGTCATGCCTTGTGAAGGATCTCTAATGATGAACTCATGAGGATAATTCTTCAAAAACTTCCATTCATGTGGCTTTTGAGATGAGGCTTCAGCTTGACCCTGACAAGGTTCTGATGTTGTCACTGTTCTGGATTCTCTGACTTGATCAGGAGACAAAATCGAAATGTCTCCTTCATTTTAAGGAGCATTTTTTGGACTAATATTTTCCACAGCAAGAATAGATTTGGGATTTGCTTGATTTTCTTGAGGACTTGCTTCACTTCCTGCATCATCATCTAAAATAGCATTGGGTATGGAGTAAGCATCATAAAAAGATACATGTATGGACTCTTCAATGGTTCTATGTTCTTTAAGGTAAACTCTATAAGCTTTGCTAGTGGTTGAATACCCAACAAATATACCTTCATAAGATTTTGGATCAAATTTTCTAAGATTTTCTTTGTTGTTAAGTACAAAATATTTGAATCCAAAAATATGAAAGTACTTAAGATTAGAAGGAGTTCATTTTCATAGCTCATAAGGGGTTCTCTTCAAACCTTTTCTAATGATGGTTCTATTTAGAATGTAACAAGCTGTGTTTACAGCTTCAGCCCACAAAAATTTTGGAACATCATTTTCACAAAGCATTGCCTTAGTCATTTTTTGAAGACTTCTATTTCTTCTTTCAACAATCCCATTTTTTAGGTGTTCTAGGCCATGAAAAATTGTGTGCAATTCCAAATTCATCACAAAAGCTTTCAAAATCTTGATTTTCAAATTCCTTTCCATGATCACTTCTTATGTGGATAATTTTCAAATCCTTTTCATTTTGAATCTTTTTACAAAGTGAAGAAAAGGCATAGAAAGCATCATTTTTATGAGCTAAGAAAATAACCCATACATATCTAGAATAATCATCAACTACTACCAAACTATAGTATTTTCCTCCTAAACTTTGAGTTCTAGTGGGACCAAAAAGATCAATATGCAATATTTCTAATGGCCTTTTAGTAGAAATTCTATCTTTGTGTTTAAAACAAGATTTTGTTTGTTTGCCTATTTGACAAGCATCACAAATAATATCTTTGTCAAATTTAATATTTGGAATTCCTCTAACCATATTTTTCTTAACAATTTTAGAAATTTGGTACATGCTAGCATATCCCAATTTCTTATGTCACAACCACTTTTCAGATTCTAAAGAAGTAAAACATGTTACTTTTTTATCTTTTAAGTCCTCTAGAGTAAGACCATACACATTGTTGCATCTTTTTGCCTCAAACAAAACATCACTGGATTTCTCACAAACAACTAAGCAATCCAATTTTCTAAAAATAACTAAATATCCAAGATTACACAATTGGCTAATGCTTAGCAAGTTGTGTTTCAAACTATCAACAACAAAAACATCATTTACGGAGGATAAGAAATTCTTACCCACGTTACCTATGACCATTATCTTTCCTTTTCCATTGTCACCGAAGGTTACAAGCCCTCCATCATACTCGTCTAGCTTGATGAAGAATGTAGACCTTCCGGTCATATGCCTAGAGTATCCGCTTTTCAAATACCACAAGTTGTCCTTTCTTTTGGATGTTAGGCAAACCTACAAAAAATTCTCAAGTGACCTTAGGTATCCAAATCTTTTTGGATCTTTTAATGTTAAACCATCTCTTTGGTCCAAGACCATTGTAGTTCCCAATTATTTTATACACTTTTCCTTCAATCATTTTTTCACTCATGAAATATTGAATAGGAAAATGACCATTCCGATTGCATAACCTACAGAATCTTTTAGGTTGCTATTTTTTCAAATTAGTTGGGTTTTGAAATCTTATGTCATCTGAAGTGGAAGGCATATTAGAAAAAGGATATTTTTCAATAAACATTTCAGATTTGTTGAGAAAACTCAACCTAGCTTTATCATAAAGAGGTTTTTGACTAGCTAAGAGTTGATTTAAATTTTTCAGAACTTTGAGCAAAGTTGACTAGATCCTTTTTTAGGCCTTTTACCACTTTGTGCAACCTTTCATTTTCTTCAAAACAATTTAAGTATGCAACCACAGAATGTTGTTTCTCACAACCCTTAATTTCAGTCTTTAACAGCTTATTTTCTTCAACAAGATCAACAGAAGTTTTGGCTTCCCTTAATTTATCTTTGAGAAAACCATTTTCTGCCTTTAGAATGGTATTTTGAGACTCAAGTTTATAATTTTAATTCAAGAAGCATATAAGTTTTTCAATGAGATAATCAATCATAAGATGATGATCTTCAGTGGTAGGTTCAATGAAACATACCTCATCTGTTTGATCGGCTATGAGACAAGTTTGAGATTTGCTGTCTGATTCTTCCTCATCCTCAGAGTCATTCTCCAAGTCTTTCCATGATGCCAAGAGTCCCTTCTTCTTTAGCCCTTTCGGCTTGTCTTCTTTCTTCAGTCTTGGACAATCAAACTTGTAATGTCCAGCTTCTCTGCAGTTGTGGCAAATGACTTTGCTTAAATCCCTCTTTCGTTTCCTTGAACTGCTTCCTTTGTTTCGTTCCTTCATCTTTATCTTTTTTTTTTAATGTTTTAGCAAACAAAACAAACTGATCGTTAGATAAATTATCACTGGATTCATCATCCAGAGATTCAATGACTGATTTGAGAACAATTCCTTTCTTTTTTGTTTTTTTTTCAAATAAGTATTTTCAAAAGCAAGTAAATTTTCTCTCAGATCATCATAGGTCATTTCATCTATGCCACTGCTCTCAACTATTACTATAACCTTAGTTTCCCACTCTTTAGTGAGACTTCTCAAAACTTTCCTCACTAGCACAGGTTCTGGGTGAGTGATTCCCATAGCATTCAAGCAATTTATGATGACGTTGAATTGTTCAAACACTTCATCAATAATTTCTCTTTCCTTCATGGAGAATATTTCGTATTCTTTATTCAGCATGTCTATTCTGTTCTATTTTACTAGAGTGGTTCCCTCATGAGTAACTTGAAGCTTGTCCCATATTTCCTTTACTATTTTGCATTTAGATACCCTTCAAAATTCCTTAAAGCTAATAGCACAATTAAGCAAGTTGACAGCTTTGGCATTGAGCTCCATTTTCTTTTTGTCTTCGTTGTTCCACTCGATCATAGTCTTCGGAGTAACCACACCATCTGCTCCGGTCTTTGTTGGAATTTGTGGATCATTCAGAATGATATGCCAGATGTTGAAATCTACATATTAAACAAATATTTTCATTCTTTCCTTGCAGTAACTGTAGTTTTTTCCATTAAAAAATGGGGGTCTGTTGCTTGATTGTTCTTCTGCCAGAGTATATGCCACCAAATTTGAACCACTGTTGTTTGCCATCAGGATCTTTCCTCCAAGCTGCAAATCTTAATCTCTTTGAGACCAAGCTCTGATACCAATTGATGGTTATCAGTGGCTAAGAGAAGGGGTGGTGAATCTTAGCCACTATTTCTGCTGAATATTACTTTTTCTTTCTCAATGAGACTTAGAAGATATTTTCATTTTTGTCTCGTAGTCAGCTAAGAGACATTTTCATTTTTGTCTCCTGAGTAACAGACATAGAAAAGTAGAAAGGAAGAAGAAATAACACAATATGTATTCTGGTTCAGCTACAAGGTGCAATGTAGCTTACATCCAGTCTCCATCACAACAAGGATGGAATTTCACTATCACTTTTTCAAGAATACAAACACCAATTCTTCCCTAGAATCTACCTAATCCTATCTAGGACAAATCCAGATTCTAAATCCAATCTGAATTTGGCTTGGACTCAAACCAAGCTTTTAACAGCAAAGTGTTAACCCAACTTCCAAGGGAATCTCCACAGGATCATGACACAAAACATAAAGATGTACAAAGAAACTCTGAGACATCTTATGGCTTTTTCTTACTATTTAACTCACTACTTTTTACCTCTCATTGATTTTTTCTTACAAACCTCACCATGTTTGCCTTTTACAATGAGACTCAGACAGATCAAAACAGAGAAAAAGAATACAAAATAAACTACATGAAGGAGAAGAACTTTAACAGCTTAGGTAGCTATGAGAGTAAACTCTGTACTTTTTACTTACTCTCCTTGATTTCAACCCTTGGTCGTTCACCCTTAATATAGAAGAGTGAAGCTTCCAAGGTTGAAGCTTTATTCAACCCTCACATTTTCTTTCTTTTCCAACATCAGAGTAGCAACGGCTTTATCAGAGAGGATTGAGAGGACCGAGACTGTTGCATACAAGCTCACCTCTTCTCTCTCATCCTTTTTCTTCAAGCTTCTTCAATCTTGACCATTGAACTTGACTTTGGTCCCAAGTTTTGATTCTGACCGTTGATGAGCTTCTGACCATGGTTGGCAACACCTCTTCCATGGTTGCTTCTTCTGTACTTGAGACTTTGAGGCTTTCTTCTTCGTTCCTCTTTGTAGCACAAAAGAGGAAAGAAACTTTTTATGTGCTTTGACGAAGATAGATTTGTTTCTTGACTGAAGCCTTTTTCTTCTTTGATTTGGCAAAAATTGTTTTGCCTTTCTTCACAATCTTCCTTCTGTGCCTTCCATTTTTCTTCTTTCTTTTTCTTTGAATGGGTGATGTAACTGAAGCAAGAGAAGAAAAGAAAAGCTTTCGGTGGAAGCTTTTAATGAAATTAAATCAAATTGAATTCTAACTTTCAGTTACCAATGCATGAGGGAAAGTAAATACTTTCTATGATCACTATATAGAGCTTGTGGCCTTTGGTTTCTTTCTTTAATTTCTCATGGGTTTGAAGGACTTGGGCATATTTGGATTTCAGTCACTTGATTCAAAACACATTGGTATGAGGCAAGCTTTGTTTGGTGATCAAGATGGGCTTTCTTTGAATGGACCATGAGAAAAAATAAATTTCTTCCCTACTCACTTAGCACTTAGCAAAAAGTATCAAACAAACAATTGGTGATATTTTAGTATACACTTAATCAATAATTTTTAATGTTTGATCATCATATTAGTTTACCAAACTCAACAAGCAAAAAAAAAAAGAAAAAAAAATAATAAGAAAAATAAAATAAAAAGAAAGGTCCAAGACTCTGTGCATCAATGATTAGGAAGGTCAAAATTGATCTAAAACTCGAAAGAGTGATTTTCCCTAACTATATGCTTGTGGTGAAATGTGTCAAATAATCCTTGAGACAAAACACCAAGAGTCGTGACCAAATGTAATTACAGAGTATGCCAAAGGCTTTGAGTACCATTGACTAAGAGGAAGTAAAAGAAGAAATAGAACTCAAGTAGTTCCTTAGTTAAGTGCTTATGGTGTTCTTGTATCAAGTTAAGTTTGAGGACAAAATACTTAGAATCATGGCTAGGCTCAAGGTGCAAAGCACCAAGGAAAAGATAAGAAAAAGCTGTGTTCAAGGATCAATTAGAACTTCAAGATAAAGAGAATCCATAATATCATCCGAGTTCTAGTGTTGAAGGATATCAATAATTCTAAACTTCAAAGGTCGTATCTCTCCTTATCGCCACGCTTTAAAAGCGTGGCCGTATCTCTCTTTATCGCCACGCTTTAAAAGCGTGGCTGTATCCACCTACAGCCACGCTTTTAAAAGTGCCAATTTGTAAAAAAGCGTGGCAAAAAAAGCATGGCAATAAAGCAACCGCCACCTTTTCAGATGCCACCCTTTCAAAAGCGTGGCGGTAGCTCAAAAAGCGTGGCAAAAGCTTTCGTCACGCTTTTTTAGCTTTTTGCCACGCTTTTAAAGCGTGACAATAAAGCTGTTTTCTTGTAGTGAGGATAGTGAGATGCCAAACCTATTTAGAATTGAAGTGTCATTAGTCCCACTTAGTACTTAGACATGAGCTTAGATAAACACTTAAATCTTTGGCGTTTTCTTTTTCTTTTCTCAGTCTTATATTGTTTTAATTGCTTGAGGACAAATAACAGTTTAAGTTTGATATTGTGATATGTGAACATCGTGTATATACCTATTTTCTTCTTATTTTTTAGTTATTTTTAGTTAAAATTTAATAAATTTTGTTATATTTTAATATTAAAATTCTCTTTAGACTTTAAATTATTGTAGTATTTTTATTATTTCAAATAAAATTCGAATGAATTTGAGAGACTTTGATGCAAAACAAAAAAATTATTATCGTTCTGCAAGTTGGCGTTCTAACTACTCTTGCATGTGATAGCGCATTTCTTGCCAAGCATGAACATAGTTTTCACCAAGACCCACAAAGTGTCAACCCCCAGCGTTTTGACCTTCTTGGCAACCAAAGCCAAGGGCTTTGATTCTGACTTTTCCTCTCAGTAGGATTGGGTGGGCCCATCATTTCCATTTTGCTTTTCCTTGTAGAGTGTTATTGGGTGAACAATCGATTTAACTACGCGATCAGCCATGGTGTCAATTGTCTAGGATTTTTAAAGACGGTGCCAAATGTTCATATCTAAAGTCAGGTTTCTAAATTGATGAGTTATTAGGATTTTAATTCGTATTGTATTGGTACGTACAAAATAGTCTAATACTTAAGTCAATAATATTTTTTTTGTGGTAATAGATGAATAATAGTGTGTACTTACTATGTTTTTCTTTTTCCCTTTATGACATTTTTTTATGTAATCATTTAGATACTTATCGTCTTTAATGACATGATTTAGTGACGTATCGAGTTATTGTGTTTTATGCCTTTTAATTATGTTTTCGTTAGATTTTATTGAGTTTGTAATATACAATATATTCATTTATTCAATATTTAGGAATAATTATTACAATGTCAATTAGTGTCAAAGGTTATTGCATAAATAACTAATCAATAAATAAATAAATAAGAATTTTTTCCATTTTACTAATAGTCCCATACTTTACCGACCACCTGGCTAACGCTGGGCCCGAAACCACGACCAGTATAGAGGAAGATTATAGTAGTGATTATTCTCCATTATTTAGTTACTTGTATTATTCGGTTTTCAGATTATACATTAGATAAGGTAGAGATTGACACATGGCAATGTATCAAGATGTGCCTTGAATTTAGAATTTAGAAATTATTAATTATAAATTTAAAATTAATGATGAACCCTTAAAAAATGGCATTCATTTTGTCAATTTTTAGTTAAGATCTGAACCAAGATCTAATAATTATGAGAAAGGATTTACAATCTAAACTGATGTCATATTAATTACTATTAATAAAAATCTTTGAAAATAATAAAGTGATAAAATGATAAAATAAAAAGTTAATTAGTTTTAAAATTAAAAGAGTATGACATATATTTTATATATAAAAATTATAAATTTAATGGTAATTATTTTTATTATTTTATTAATTTTTTATTTAAAAGATCTAAATTTAATTATTATTATAAAATTTTTAAAGATTATCGATAAATACTTGTAGGTATCTGTATTTTTTAAAGAATAATTAAATGAGACTTGCGGTAAAGATGGAGAGAAGACAAGAGAGATTAATTTTTAAACGGGAGCTCACATTCCTATAAATACCCATTAACATTTTTAATTAGCAATGGAGATTCAACCTAAGTCAATTTAAGAAGATATAGTGGACTTTATCCGTATTGAACCTTAAAATAATAAACTTAGGTCGAATTTTTTGGATTCTAACAATGAGCTTATTAGGCTTATTTACTTGTTTGGGTCTTACTAGACTCAAACATATCTTGATGAATTAATATTTATTTTGAGTCATTGCTATAACAAATACTATCTATTAAATATTATGATAATTAGTATATATAAAAATTAGATATACTTACAAAGAATTTTTTTATTCAAATTTAAAAAATTTTAATTATCATTTTTTTCTTTTTTAATTTTAAATATTATTTATTAATGTAATAAAAAATAAAAATAACAATAATTACTGACATAATTAAAATAGATCATCTTAATATATATATAATATTACATGTATCAAAGATTATTATATATGACCGTAAATTTTTTTAATTTTTTGTAGCGATCATATAGTGAATTTATGTATAAATTATTTAATCTTTATAACATATGATTTATTGCATAAATTTTTTTTCTGTTAATGGGTAAATTAATAAATTTAAGTTATAAGATGTTATTTATATTAAATAACATATGAAATAAATAACTTAAGTCATCATCTAAGATAATAAATATAAAAATAAAAAAGCCTATTAATTTATTTGTATTAAAAAATATATAAATAGTATAAACTGTATTTTGTTGGTAAAAAAAAATCATAAAAGTAATTAATTAAGTTAATTATATAATAAAAAATTATAAAATTTATTAAATAATAAAAAATAAGGTTACTATATTTACGTATTACAAAATTTATAAAAAAATTTTGGACAATAAATTAATCCTTAATAAATTATATATTAGCACTATCAAAAAAATAAATAAATTAGATATTATTATTTATGTACTAAAAATTATATATTTATTGATTATTAAGTTATAATGAATTTTTAATTTAATTTTTGATAATTAAAGTTTAAATGATTAAAATCATTAAATACTGAACATTTTGCACTTAATTAATTTTGGTTTTGTTATTAAAATTAAAAAAAGATGAGTTGTTAATCAATTTAAATTCAAATTTATATTTTGAGTGAAAAATAAAAAAATTATTTTAAAATAAAAAATACTTTATACATCATATTATAAAATAGCATGATCATTTATTTTTTAATAGAAATTATTGTTAAATAAAATGGTGTAAGAAATTAAAAAATATATTTACCAATTTAGGTGATAATATATCATTTTTTAATAGAATAAATTATTGAATAATAAAAATTGTTATGGTTTATCTTTAGACAAACTAATACTAAAAGATAGTGTTCGGGTGATGTTGCTAAGGAATATTAACTAATATAATAGCTTTTGTAATGACATAAATCTACAAGTTTGGAGACTTACAAATCATGTTACAAAATGTGAATTTTTAATAGGTAAAAATGTTGATCATATTGCTTTGATTTTACGAATGAATATGATACTAACAAATGAATTTGTTCTAGATAAATTTTAACAAAGACAAATCTCTATAAATATTACTATCGATGAATAATTATTCTGCTTTAAAGACAAATAATATTTTTTTTCATGGTATTTTTCAACTGGGTAGACCTTAAAGGTAAATACTATTTTTTTCATGATATTTTTCTATTCGATAGGCTAAAACTAATCTACCACGGATTAGAGTTATATTTAAGAGTCTGCTGCTATCGAATAGATTACTACACATAAGACAGAATTCGAATATTTGATACTTACTTAAACGAACAAGTAAAATAACCACTCAACTTACTCAAATTAGTTGAGAAAAACATTAATTATTTTAATATTTTTAACAATAAAAATCGTTAAATTTTAGTTTTAATTATAATTTCATAAAATATTTATAGTGGTAATATATATATATATATATATATATATATATATATATATATATATATATTAAAATAATTATTCTTAAAATTAAGATAGTATGACACATATTTTATATATAAAAATTATAAAATTAATGGTAATTAATTTTTTATTTTATCACTTTATTAATTTTTTTATTTTAGAATATCTAAATTCAATTACTATTATAAATATTATTAATTATTTGTAAATTATAATATAAACTAAAAAAAAGATCAACGTGTATGCATAATAATTATAAGCCATTTAATTGACTAGTAGGTATAAAAATGAAAATGAAATTTGTATTGGTTGCTCCTATCATATTAAGCCATATTATTGGAAAAAATAAGAATAATTGAGGGAATCTTGATGCTTTCGCCTGGGATACGATATTAGGATTAACAAGATATTCCTTCCTTAATAAAGTAAGCAAGCTAAGCATAAGTAAAATGAAAGGAACCTCTCTCAGTTGATAATAGTCACAATAACATAACCCAGTTGAAGTTTAATTAGGGGATATATATGCACTTTATGTGTGTCAAGTTAAGAATGGATTGTGAGATTGTCAATGTATATATTCCACGTTTTAATGTCACTAATACGAGTAAGTGTCACAAGCAGATATAAGATCTTTTGCTTGAAGGACAAAGCAAAAATGGGGCTTCTGACAGATAATGGATGGCAATATTTATGTTGTTGTGTTTTATTGCTTGTTATTGTCGCCGGAGGTGAAAGTATAGTAGCACCAGAATTGAAGGTAATAATATTATTAATCTTTTCTTCTTATTCTCAAAAAAAAAAAAAAAAAAGACTGACACTTCAAGATAGATGTAAACATTTGATAATATATATATATATATATATATATATCTCTTCCATGTTAATGCTAACGTTTTTCCTACTCATCTCCCATGCAATTGCCACTTTTTCATAAGCAAAAATAAATATCTCGCATTAATATTCCTGTTTGTTACCCGATAATAATAATAATTAGGTATGTACGGAGGTTTAGAGCTAACCGATGTTTTAAATTGAAAATCAAGCAATATTCTATTCTGAAATCAAAGAGAGACAACTAATGCTACAATAAATATATAATAATGATGCATATATAAGAATAGTTATAACATTTATTTTCCTTTCTACCATAAATAATAATTATATTATTACATGTTAATGAGATTATTATCAAACAATTATCTTTTGACTATTAATGATCATTAAAAATATATACATTTAGTGAACATTTTTTAACATCTAATTAGTGATTTATTAAAAAAAGTACTCCATCAATTTAAGTAACAAGAAAGAAATATGTTCACCTTTCTCGTGAGTTCGCTATTTGAGTACATACACAATAACACATACATCACCATAAAGTTTTCCTAGAATAGTGATATTTGTATATTTTATTTTTGATGTCTACTTAATTATAATAACATGTTCGTTACATTTAAGAGTTAATAAGATGAAAAAAGTCCAAATATGCAAATTCTGAAAAATTGAATGCCAATTTTGATTCCCAACTTTGTTTGATAAACTTGGCTTTGCACATAGCAGAAAAATTGCACTTATCTCATAACCGTGGAAACCACTTGCACATGGGGAGCGGAAACGTCAAATAATGTAAGCCTAAGATTTGGAGACACAAATTCAAATGACATATTGGTAAGACACTTGAACTCCAAGCACCTAAGGAAAGTTGACCCTTTGGAGCCTGAGATTCTTGATGACATGCCAAGGAAGCCGTTTCAAGCATGCATGGTGGACCAATTTGAGGTCAAAGCGGCATGCGTCGAATCCCCCATATGTTACTTGTACCTCAAGTTAATCGGCAATGATGACTGGCGGCCGGGTTTCGCACAGGTTCGGGTGCTTGAGGCCGAGGGCTCCCGTCTTAGCTCCGATTACTTCTATTTCCGACGATATCTGCCTAGACATGTGTGGCATGGTTCAGATGCATGTGATAGTGAGGTCACTCCTTTTGGTATCAAGAAGAAAAGAAAGGTTTACCGGAACATTCCATGATCGACGAACATCAAGCTAGCAAAACTTTATATATACATCCTTTATTTTTATTTTTCAATCTTTCTTCTAATTTCTTCGATAAAGAAATATGACTAGTATTTAAATATTTAACTAACCTTGTTGGTAGGTTTGTATAAGTTATTCAATAGTGCACATTTGAGGTTATGAAATAACTGTATTGCAGAGTTATTGGTTGTATGTTTTATATGACAAATTAATAACATAATAACAAAGGTGATTACTAGGAGTATTCCAGATTTGATTCGGCTCGCAACCCTCTCCCGGACGCAAAGCATATTTGGTCGAGTTCGAATTCAGCATTTTGACCTTTGCACCCCTACTAAGAGTTATTTGCACATTCAATTTTAGTAACATTTTTTAAACATCATGGATTCCATCTTGTTAGGATATTTAACATAAAATAAGGGACAAATTATACCATTCAACGTGGTTTATTATTTTTATTGACCTCTTCAAAAGTTTAGAAATTATAAATTTATTCTATATATTATTTAGAAATAACATTTATGAATTTTATCATCTTATTATATTTAGTTATAATCTTAAATGTATTCCTTTTCAATAATCTTTTTGTGAAATAGCCACCTATTAAACTGTCTTTCTATTCTATCTCAACTAAAACAGATTGCACTTCAATCATATTAGCTCTACATTAAATTTAGATACTAAAATTAGTCATTACCATAAAATATACATTAAAATATAAAATATATATTAAAAATAAATTAAATTATACATATATTTATACACAAATATATATAGAGAAAATTCCATTTCTCTCTCTGCGAGATATTAAAATGACACTCTCTTCCCTTCTATTTAATAAATGTACATTCTCCTCCCTTCTAACTTTTTAAAACCTCCTCTTTAATCCATTTTAATTTTTTTGTGTTAACTAATATTAACTTTATCCAATTTTTTTAAAAAATAAATTATTTTTTTTGAAAAAATATCCATTAGCAAAAATTTTATTTTTTATCATTAAATTTTGCTTACCAATATACTCTTTTAATAAATTATTTTTTTATTGTTTAAATTTTATTTTTATTAAAATACTTTAAAAAAATTAATAATTAAATTATTTTTTTCAAAAATACCTACTCTTTAATAATTTTTTAATTATTAAATTATGATTTTACCAAAATTTTTGTTAATAATTATTTTTATATTTTATTATTAATCTTTTGATATCAATATATATTATTTTAACATTAAATAAAAAAATTTTACCATTGTTAATATATATAACAATTAATATATATTGATATTGAAAAATAATCTTACTAAAATTTTTTATTTAATGTTAAAATAATATATATAGATATCAAAAAATTAATAGTAAAATATAAAAAAATTGTTAACAAAAATTTTGGTAAAATTATAATTTAATAATTAAAAAATTATTAAAGGGTAAAAAAAATTATATAATTATTAAATTAAAAAAAAATACAATTTAATTAATAAAAGAATAATTTATTAAAGAATATTTTGGTAAGCAAAATTTAATGATAAAAAATAAATTTTTTATTAATGGGTATTTTTTTAAAAAATAATTTATTTTTTCTAAAAAAAATGGATAAAGTTAACATTAGTTAACACAAAATTTAAAATTGATTAAAGAGGAGGTTTTTTAAAAGTTAGAAGGGAGAAAAATGTACATTTATAAAATAGAAAAAACAAAAGTGTTATTTTAGCATCTCGTAGAAGAGAAGAGTATAATTTTCTCATATATATAATAACTAATTTTATGTACAAATAATATTTTTATTTCCCTTCTTATGACTCCAATGTTTCTTTTTCTGAAGCAATAGAAACCAATCCTCTTTTTTCTAACTATTTTTTGTATACCCACAACTCATCCTCCACCATTCTCATTCGTTGTTATGTCTTAATTTGATGCCTTACAAGGATTTGATTTTTTTGTCCAAAAGCCATTTCGAGATCTCTTTCTCAAAGACAGCACACTACAACAAAAAAATATTTAAAATAATATTTATATTACAACGATTTTAAAGAATTGCCATAATATTTAAGTATTATGGTATTTTATGATTCTGTCATAATTAATTTATATAAAATGGTGATTTCTGTTGATTATGGAGGTCTTAAACCATCATTATCAAAATTGATTATTAAAAAAAAAAACCCAAAACTCTTTCCCCGATAAGAAAAACCCTAACCCTAATGCTTGAAATCTGAAAACTCATTATTTAGTGAAACTAACATGCGGTGCTGGTAAGCGAAAATTAGAGCTTACGGATATTGACAAGTGTACTAGATTGTTCAAGTAATAACATGATGAGTGGATATTGTTCCTACGAGGATTAAAGGATTGAGTAAGCAAATATTGAGTCAAATTTCTAATTAGATCAAATGAACCTGGAGTGTTGAATGGATAAACTGTGACTTGCTAAAACTTTAGAATGTTGAATGCTGGAATGTTGAAGAGGAAGTAGTGAACATGTGATTTGATTGAGAGAAAATAATGAGTGAGAGTGTCAAGTGTTTTGGAGATATTTAGTTCTCAAGAGGATTAAACCTTGTTGATCTATTTTAATGCATGAAAAGACCTTTTAACGACAAATCATAAATAATTGAATCCCAATTCCTTGGCTCATCATCTCATCTTTAATTAATCAATTGCCAATTCCTTGGTCAACCGGTCAATTGAAGAGGTTTAGCACAAATCTTATTTAGTTTCAAATAAAATTCAAAAGTAGTTTTGAGGTCGAATTATATATCACGTATTCAACCTAGTCCTAAATAATTGAAAATTATAAGAAAAGCAATGTCACATACTTTATAAACCACTACTCCTAGTCAATATTTAATAGTCATGAAAAAGAGCTTTCAAGCTGTAATTCCGATATTAAATTTTTTAAAATAATAAACGGAATTCAAAATAAAGTTAGCAGATTTTCTAATACTACTAATTCTATTATGTATCAAATATGATTCAAAAATATAGATATAGTCAAATGGTAAAATTTCTCTTTCCTAAAAAAAAGATGTGGGTTCGATTCTCACTATCCACCCTTGTCTATATTACTTTATTAAATCGATTATTAAATTATTAAAAAGTAATAAAAAAATTTTAGAATTGACTATGATAGTATCTTCCTCTTCTTGAATTCCTTAGCCTTACGAGCTACCAAGCTGCTCTACCCCGTGGTAAAGAGAAAAATTGACAACTCATGCACAAACAAAGATTGAATATGCCATTATCATTCTATACAAATAGAATAAACCATTTGTACAGCATGATAAACAGGCCCTCTTATGATCGTTGATCATAAAAATGAATAGAACATTAAAAGAAAATTTTCAACCTACCCTTACCAACTCAATCTTGTTGCATCAGGCAGCAAAGATGCATTAACCATTTCACGAAATATATGCCTAGATAACCCAAAATTCCAATAATTTGCTCTTAGTCTTTCGGTCAAAAAGTAACGTCGATGAAGATGTGTAGGTCTACTATTACGCGGTAGTGATGAAGATGTGTAGGTGCACTATTACGCGGTAGTGATGCTAACTTTCCATGAATTTTTCATTTTTGACTTAACGACAAAACTTTGCTTATTTCTATTTTTGAGGGTAGACGAATCAAATAATATTTTTGTTCCAATATTTTTTCGCTTCTTCTCCCTCTCAATCAAACTTTTTCTTGCTATAATGGTTAATTTTCTATTAGTATCAATCAATCATACAAGTTGGAACCTAGATGTTGAAATATAAGTAGAAATTGAATATAGAAGATGTTTGTAAACCACCTTCTTCATAGAAGGAAAGGATGCGAATACAAAACAAAATTACATTAACCAAATTTGTCCGATGTAGAGGCAATCAAGAACGTTTCCTAAGTAAATATATAACCTACAGAAAAATGGGCTAATCCAACCAATCTCACTTGCACAATGGAAAGAGTGATTGATTTATCTCTCTAGCGAATCAAATTAACTAAAGGTGTGCGTTCATGAGCCCATACTAAAATTTCAATCATATCCTGCCAATATCTATGCCAGGATATTAAGAACATAAATCCAGTAGCCCAAACAAGATGTCCAAATAAGAACATTCATTCCCAGACGGATAAACTATTCATATCAAAGGGGTAATTCTTTAAAGAATGAAGAATAAAAATTCGATCTTGAAATAGATCAATGCAATACTTTAAAATAGAATAAAAACTTAGCTTAATAATCCATGAAAACATAAATAGAGCTCCTAGTCCCTTTGATAGAGGAATTAGTGACTCATGTAGAAAGATGAAAACAAAGATAAAAGAGAATGAGGCTAGGTCTAGATTGCCTTTTTTGTGAACAATGTCACTTATTTATATCCTAAATTTACCTAAAATTCAAATTCAAAACTAAATCTTTTCTTTTATGAATAATAAGATAATTAATAACAACAATTCAAATCCTAATTAAAATCAAATCAAGTCAAAGATCTTCCATAACTTTTATCGAATTTGCACCTTTCAAGTGAGCTTCCTTAGTGTTGCACTTTGGGATTTGGCATGGCACGCTAGCTTGAATTAGGCTTGGGGCGTTGCATGCTTGAATTTGACGTTGCACGCCCACTTGGTGCATCCCCTATGGGTTGATGGCTAATGCACGGAAACTTGTCTCTCAACAAATCTCCCTCGGTAAGTATACCGAATTGTCATCAAGTAAAAACTCACAATAGAGTGAGGTCGAATCCCACAGGGATTGATTGGTCAAGCAACTTTAATTGGAGGAATGTTCTAGTTGAGCTAAGCAAAATTGAGTTGAGAATTGTAGAAAATTAAATGGCGGAAAAGTAAATTACATAAAGTAAATTGCAAAATCTTAAATGGGGATTTGGGAAGATGAACATAAAAATAAATGGCAGAAAATAAAGAGATTGGGTAAGATCAGAAATAGGGGATTCAATGGGCTTAGGAGATATTGCATTCTCCGGATCAAGTTCATTCTCATCTCTTCCTCAATCAATGCATTCATTGATCTCTTTGGTAATCTTAGGTGATTGGATCCCAATTCCTTGGTAATCCAATCTCTCTAAGCTTGAACAATTGCCCAATTCCTTGATTTAATTGCTCATGGGAAGAGATGAAGTATGGTCACTAATTATACCACATGTATTTCCAAATCAAAGTGTTGGGAGGATTATATGTCACTATATCTATCCAAACCCCAATTTGGTCCAACATGAGAAAGCATTTCTAGCATGATCTCCTCATCCCTTTTTCAAGGCTCAGAGGATATCCAATTATGGAGAGTTTTTTTCCAAGACAACTAACCAATTGATTTAAGATTGAAAGCTTTCTAGTAAATCAAGAGAAAAGAAAGAAGAAGAAGAATGAAAACTATAATTGATCCATCAAATTACAACAAAGCTCCCTAACCCAATGAAAATGGGTTTAGTTGTTCATAGCTCTGGAAATGGAAGATGATAGAGAAGAGTACATTCTAAAGTAAACTAGAAATTGCAAGAAAAGTAAATATACAAAGTGCAGTTCTCCGAAATGCCCAGCTCTCTTCTAGTTCAAAACTACTCCTATATATACTACTCTTCTTGATCTTCTAGTAAGTTCTTCAAGTCTTAGATATGGGCCTTTGATCTTGAGTTGAAGCAGTTACAATCTTCAATGGGCTCAGCTTTGCTTGCAAAAAAAGTGTAAGTCAGGCATGGGTGGACGTTAGTTAGGACGTTAGTGGTGTTAACGTTAAGTGAAAATGTGGGTTCGAGAACGTTAGTGACGATAACCTTTTTCACTAACGCCCCAAACCAAATTGATCCACGTTAACTTCAACGTTAGTGGCACTAACGTGACCACTAATGTTGCCTCTTAGTCCTTCGCAAACGTTATTGGCATTCACCTTTACCAATAACGTTGCCTCTCAGTCCTTCACAAATGTTATTGGCATTCACCTTTACCAATAACGTTGCTCTTTGCTTCTTTTCCCCACATTAGTGATCCACGTTAATGTAACCAACGTGGCCCTTAACGTGGGCATGCCCAAGCTTCGAGAGCATTAGTGACACTTACCTTTGTCACTAATGCTTCAAACGTCCCTTCTTCCCACGTTAGTGCCTCACGTTAATTGCATTAATGTGACCACTAATATGGTGGTGATTGCCATCTCCAACGTTAGTGACAAAGGTAAGTGTCACTAACGTTGGTGACGTTAGGATTTTTGCTAGTAAAGAATTTATAAAAATATTCGCGTTGTAGATATAGCTTCTAAACTAACAGAAATTCCTTCGTACAAAAGTTTTGGTTGTCACAAGTAACAAATCCCTTAAAATTGATAACCAAGTATTTAAACCTCGGGTCGTCTTCTCAATGAATTGCAAGGAGGTATGTTCTTATTATTGGTTATGAAAAAGGTAAAATCGGGGGTTTTGGAAATAAGGAAGAAGTATGACAAGTAATTCAAATGACAATTAAAATAAATAAATACTGAAAACAAACCCTTTGGCAAGGTATGAGAAATTGGAAGTCCAGACTTAGTTATTCTTATCAATAATAATGAAAGTTGAATCTTAATTCCACTTAGTTAACCTTTGCTAAAGCAAAGGAAAGTCAAGGGACTAATTAGTTTGACCTTCGAATCCTATTTATTTCCTAAGAAAAGGTTGGGATTATTGAAGTACAGTTCAATTAGCAAAGATAACAGTTATCAATTATGTTGAGCTAAGATAACTCCTGAGTTACTGATTTCTTAACCAAGACCAAAAGGAAAGCTGAATTGAAATCATAAATCTAAAAACATCTCAATAATGTATAATCCTAACATGAAAAGTTCATAAGCCAATTAGGCAACATAAATCAATTACCAATAAAAGCATTAAAGTATCTAAAATAAGAGATAAATATAAAGGGAATATTGAACCTGATGAAGAGTCGAATTAAATTCTAATTTCTAAAAATCCTACCTAAATCCTAAGAGAGAGGAGAGAACCTCTCTCTCTAAAAACTACATCTAAATCCTAAAAAGTGAATTATGAAAGCATAAAAATGAATGGATGCATTCTCCCACTTTATAGCCTCTAATCTGTGTTCTTTGGGCCGAAAACTGGGTCAGAAACAACTCAGAAGTGACTTCCAGCGCTTTTTGGTCCGTACAGGTCGCGGCCAAGTGACGCGGAGGCGTTATCCATGCGTCCGCGCGGATTGCTGTTCGCAGATGCGACGCGGGCGCGTCATTCACGTGTTCGCGTCGCCTAACTTCGGGGCAGTTATGACAAATTATATATCAAATCGAAGCCCCGGACGTTAGCTTTCTAACGCAACTGGAACCGTGTCATTTGGACCTCTGTAGCTAAAGTTATAGCCGTTTGAGTGCGAAGAGGTCAGGCTGGACAGCTTAGCAATTCCTCCAACTTCTTGTATTCCTTCCACTTTTGCATGCTTCCTTTCCATCCTCTAAGCCATTCCTGCCCTGTAATCTCTGAAATCACTTAACACACATGTCAAGGCATCTAATGGTAATAAGAGAGGATTAATAATAAACAAATATAAGATCAAAGAAGCATATTTTCAATCATAGCACAAAATCAGGAAGAAAAATGTAAAACATGCGAATTGTATGAATAAGTGAGTAAAGAGTTGATAAAAACCACACAATTGAGCATAAGATAAACCATAAAATAGTGGTTTATCAACCTTCCCACACTTAAACAATAGCATGTCCTCATGCTAAGCTCAAGAGAAACTACAAAGAGATGAAGAGGAATGATAGAATGTATGAGATGCAACCTATGAATGTAACTAAATGCAAAATGTTTCTACCACTTGGTTAAAAATAAATAAGTTCTCCAAGACAAACATAAATCAGATTTCACTAATTCAAATCATATAAAATAAGGACAAGTAAACTTGTAAGAAGATAACTCATGAAAGCAGAAAACATAGAATTAAGCACTGAACCCTCACTGGTAGTGTATATCACTCTAATCTCTTAAGTGTCTAGGGTCAAGCACTTTACTCTTCTCTAATCATGCTTTCTAAAATTTTGTTCTTCATCTAACCAATCAACAAATATTTAGTATACTAATGCAAACATCATGAGGTCTTTTCAGGGTTGTAATGGGGCTGAGGTAAAGGTAGGGATATGTATATAAGGCTAAGTGAGCTAATTAAGTGAATCCTTGATTAGTCTAAGATCTCACCTAACATACATACTTTGTAAAGCAAAGCTTCTTTACCTATTTTTCCATATTTTTCCCACTTTTGATGTTACATGCTCATGCATTAGTTTTAATTTTGTCTCATGTGCATTGCTTTATTTTGCATTTGGGAAATTCTTTTGTATCCCCTTTATTCAAATACTGAATTATATATATATATATATATATATATATATATATATATATATATATATATATATATATATATATATATATATATATATTTTAATGCACATGGTAATTCAATTATTTTGATTTCACATGAGCATGCTTCCCAAAAATTTTATTTTGAATTATTTCATTCTTTTCAACTTCCCACCCTTTTTATCATCCATGTTCCCAATAGGTTTCCCACACTTAAATAATTACACAATTTTTTTATCTTAAGCTAACCAAGGATTCAACTTGGGATTTTAAATTTGTTTTTCTGCTTAAGGCTAGTGTTGTGGTTTATAGAATAAGAGGGAATTAAAGGCTTAAGGGGGCTAACAAGGTTGATGTAAAAGGTAGGCTAATTTTGGGATAAGTGAGCTAGAATCAAACAATGGCCTCAATCATATGCAAGCATGTAAATATATTAAATATTGGACATATAGAATGGAACAAAGTAAAGATTACAATTATAGAGAAGAAAACACACAAGAATAAAAATTTATGGTTAAATAATGTAACCATGTAAATAAGCTTAAAATCTCACAGGTTGTGTGTTCCTTGGCTCAAAAACCATGTTCCAAATACAACTTCAAACAAATTTAACACAAAAAATTTTCAATTTAAATTAGTGAAATATTATAAAATAAAGTCTTGAAAAGAAATTTATTACTTCAACCAAGTGGTAAAATATGCAATCAAACATGCAAATGCAATAACTAACAAGGAAAATAAACCATTGGTGTTGAGATAGAAGAGTAACTAACCCATGGAGATCGGTATCGACCTCCCCACACTTAAAGATTGCACCGTCCTCGGTGCATGCTAAGATGTGCAGGTGGACGGGTTGCTTCAACTGATGCTTTTCTCTAAAGATTGAGCAGATGAACTTGTTTGTCTCCCTAGTAAGAAGCTTTTCCTCTCCCTTTGTGGTGGCCATCCTGAAAGAAGAGGGAAAAGAAGAAAAAGTAACCCAGAAATAAAAATAAGAATATAAATAAAGTCTGGGCAGGTTAATGCCAAATAATGGGGGTCTCAATTACATGGTAGCTACAACATGCAAGTGAGAAAATAGTAGAGACACATGGCATATCAATAATGTAAAAATTTGCAAAAATGAGGGAAGAGAGTGTGGGTAAGGAGAGATAATATAAATTCATGTCAATGTAAAAGTGATATAGGTATAAAAGATTGGCATTGATATAAATAATATTACCTAACCAGAATAAAACAAGTCACTAAGCATTCAAAATAATTCAAGAGAAGATGCAACAGTTAAATAAGAAAATTCAACACCAAAGGAAAAATAATGAATTTAGAAAAGAAGGAAGAATATACACTAAATTAAAATGCAATGAATGGAATATGCAAATAAATAAAATGAAAGATAAGAAGAATGAGAAGGGAAAGAATTGAGTAAGAAAGGAGGGAGGGAAAAATTAGGATTGGGGAAGAAAAGATAAGATATTTGGAAAATTAGGATAAGCTGTGCGGCGCAAGCGACGCGATCACGTGGGGCACGCGGTCGCGCGACTTGCGCTGATACTGATTAACGCGGTCGCGTTGGTCACGCAGTCGCGTGACACAATTCATGCTACTGGCGCGAGGGCAGCCTCACGCTCGCACAACTCTCTGTTCAAATTATTATTAGTGCCAAATTTTAAGTGACGCGATCGCATGGGGCATGCGATCGCGTGAGTGGGCTTTAGAAGAATGTGATGAGGTCACGGGGGTCACGTGGCTGCGTGGGTAGAATTGTGCGTTCAGCACCAATCCAGCACCACTCGAGCACAATAATTGGTTGTGCACCCTTTTACGTCGAAATCCAGGGCACGCGGCCGCGTGGGGCACGCGGTCGCGTGGGAGGCCATTATTCCCATATGACGCGGTCGCGTCAGCGACACGGTTGCGTGGGACGATTCGTGCCATTGGCACGCCTCCAGCCACGCTCTCGCGTGACTCTCTGTTCATTTTATTATTCTCTCCCACACATGCGACGCGGACGTGTCAATGAGGCGGTCGCGTCGCATGAAATTTTTTTTAAAAATGCAGAATGCAATGCTTAATGTGAATGCTATGCATGATTCCAGGTTCAATAAAATAAAATAAAATTCAAAAACAAACAAAACTAAATCAAATTAAAATTGAAAAAGGAACGATCATACCATGGTGGGTTGTCTCCCACCTAGCACTTTTAGTTAAAGTCTTTAAGTTGGACATTCTGGTGAGCTCCTTGTTATGGTGGCTTGTGCTTGTACTGATCCAGGAATCTCCACCAGTGCTTGGAATGCCAGTAGCCTCCGGGATCCCAAACTAGACGCAAAAAGCCTTTAAGTAAGTTAAAGCAAGTAACAAGGCCCCAAGAGTGTTGATTGCCAGAATGAATTCCGGGGTCCCAAACATTGCTTTTGCACCCAATTTTATCTTGATTTACATTTTTCCAATCGGGTGACGAGTAGTTTGAATTCTCACTGCAGTGACCAAACAGCTTCCGAGATCCTTTCAATTGAGCTTGATACCAATCCTTGCACTTCAAATTGAAGTGTGAAACCTCATTGAATCTTGCATACCATCTCTGAGTGTGAGTCATTTCCCTTTTACTCTTAAAGCCGCAGAGAACTCTAAGCTGGCCATCTGTTTCAAGTAAACCGTATTCAAGTGGAAAAATAAAGATAAGAGTCAGGGATTTTACCCACTTGAAATCTGTATTGGGCGGTAATGGCCTTGGGATAGGTGTTTCTAGTGGCTCTGCAAGCTCTACTCCCTTGTGGTCTTCTGTGAATTTCTCCACTTCTTTGTAAATTTCTTCAACTTCAACCATGTCTTGATCAAAGTCATTGATATCTTTCTCATCACTTGAGTCATAAATAGGAGGTTGAGAGAAGTCGACCTCAGCATCATCTTCATATTCACTTGGGGAAGATTCTTCTGTCTCAAAGAATTCACTTGCGGATGCAAGTTCGTTAATAAGAGGACTCGACTTGTGATCATCGTCATCAAGGAAACATGTGTCTTGGGTAATTCCGTCTAGTTCCTCATAAGTTACCTGCCTTGGGGGTTGTGCACCATCCTCCTTAGCATCAATTGTAGCATTCTTGATGGAATTCTCCACAACTCTAGATTCAGGTGGCGGTTCGGCATCTCCTAAATCTTCAACCAACTCTTCTTCTTCTACAATGACAGCTTCCTCTATTTGTTCCAGTATGAAGTTATGCTCTATGCTGTCCACTGGAGTTTCTTGTGTCTTCTTCGTGCTGCGTTCTTTAATAGATTCTCCACATGAAGCCATGGGAGTCTGTTGAGTGCCTGAACATCTGGAAGATAATTGATTTATTACTTGCTCCAGTTGATGAAGGGTTGCATTGAACTAGTTTACTGATTCCTCGAAGCGAACCTGTGATTTTTGGCTTGATGGATATAGACATGGTGTATAAGGGAGTGGTGGTTCTTGGGAGTAATTGGATTGGCGTTGGGGTGGATAAGGATCATATGGTAGTGAATGGTGAAAAGAAGCTTGTGAGTGTGGTGGTTCGAAGTTATGTCGAGAGGATGGTCTCTGAGCACAGGGTGGGGCTTGTTGGTAGCTACAAGGCAGTCCACCAAATCTATCAGTTGGGCATGCATTGTAAAATGGTTTTTGTCTATGATATCTAGGAGGATGTTGTTGCCTAAAGGGGTGATCAGCTCCTCTTGGCTCTGTCCATCTTTGATTGCTTAGACCTTGATGCATAGTCCTGTTATAGCTTCCATTCCTTGCAACAAAATTAGAACCAAACTCAAAGCGAGAGGGGTGAGAATTCATAATAGCTATCAGAAACAAGAGGGAAGAGAGAAAACAAATAAACAAGTAAAAGAAAAATATATATTTTTTTTTGAAAAATATTTACAATAACCAATAATAAGGCACACATTTGCAATTCCCCGGCAACGGCGCCATTTTGAAGAAAAGATTTTTGCGTGGTCTAGAATTCAGAATAAATTCCCCTTGCAAGTATAGCTTCTAAACCAATAAGAATCCTTTCTTACAAACGTTTTGGTTGTCACAAGTAACAAACCCCTTAAAATTGATAACCGAGTATTTAAATCTCGGGTCGTGTTCTCAAGGAATTACAGGGAGGTATGTTCTTATTATTGGTTATGAAAAAGTGTGTTTTGGGGTTTTGGATTAAGGTAAAATGTTAGTTGAATGACAAGTAAAATAAAATAATAATAACTGTAAAATAAACCTTTGGCAAGGTACAAGAAATTGGAAGTCCAGACTTAGTTATTCTTATCAATAATAATGAAAGTTGAATCTTAATTCCACTTAGTTAACCTTTTCTAAAGCAAAGGAAAGTCAAGGGACTAATTAGTTTGACCTTCGAATCCTCTTTATTTCCTAAGAAAAGGTTGGGATTATTGAAGTTCAGTTCAATTAGCAAAGATAACAGTTATTAATTATGTTAAGCTAAGATAACTCCTGAGTTACTGATTTCTTAACCAAGACCAAAAGGATAAGAAATTGAAATCATAAATCTAAAAACATCTCAATAATATATAGTCCTAACATGAAAAGTTCACAAACCAATTGGGCAACATAAATCAAATACCAATAAAAGCATAGTATCTAAAATAAGAGATAAATGTAAAGTAAAGGAAATATTGAACCTAATGAAGAGTCGAATTAATTCCTAATTTCTAAAAATCCTACCTTAAATCCTAAGAGAGAGGAGAGAACCTCTCTCCCTAAAAACTTCATCTAAAACTAAAATTATGAATTATGAGAGCATGATCATGAATGGATTCATTCCCCCACTTTATAGCCTTTAATCTGTGTGTTCTGGGCTGAAAACTGGGTCAAAAACAGTCCAAAAATCACTCCCAGCACTTTCTGGTTCGTACAGGTCACGGAAGAGTGACGCGGAGGCGTCGTCCATGCGTTAGCGTGGGTTGTGTTCCTGCCAGGTCACGCGGCCGCGTGATCCACGCGTTTGTGTCACCTGATGTCAGAGCAGCTATAACAAATTATATATCGTTGCGAAGCCCCGGATGTTAGCTTTCCAACGCAACTGAAACCATCTCATTTGGACCTCTGTAGCTCAAGTTATGGACGTTTGAGTGCGAAGAGGTCAGGCTGGACAGCTTAGCGATTTCTTCAACTTCTTGTATTCCTTCCACTTTTGCATGCTTCCTTTCCATCCTCTGAGCCATTCATGCCCTGTAATCCCTGAAATCACTTAACACACATATCACGACATCTAATGGTAATAAAAGAGGATTAATATTAACAATATAAGACAAAAGAAGCATGTTTTCAATCATAGCACAAAATCCGAAAGGAAACGTAAACTCATGCAAATAGTTTGAATAAGTGGGTAAAGAGTTGATAAAAATCACTCAATTGAGCATAAGATAAATCATAAAATAGTGGTTTATCAAGGAGCCATCATACCACCACCGCCATTGGTTCGTCGTTGCCCTCGCGAGGGAGCAGAGAGCACGCGCAAGGAAGGATAAGAAGCCCTTGCCTTCGCGTCTGTCATCATCTTCATGGGAACCTTGTCGTTGTTGTCGTCCTCGCCGTGAAGCCCATCGCTGCCACTGCAGTGTCTGCACCGTTATCGTTCTCAACACGAAGCCAGAGTCGCCATGACCCATGGTGGAGTCGAAGAAGGAGAGAGAGAGAGAGAGAGAGAGAGAGCTTGCATTGGTGGAAGGGGAGGCACCGCCGTGCAGCACGAAGCCAGCCGCCACCGTTTCACGCTCTGTTGCTGCCGCTAGTGATGGGTGGCCGAGCCTCTATTGCTGAGAAACGCCGCTGTTGTCGCCAACGACTACTGCCGGTAAGGGTTTTGAGTTTGGATTTTTTTCTTTTGAGATTCCTAGAACTTTGTTGTCATTGTATGTTGTTACGATTTCCATTGCCAAAGTTTTGGTTGTTGCTGCCGCTCGAGGTGACTGCCAGGGCTGCTGCCAAACTAGTTCAGAGACCGCTTTTGTTTCGTTTTCTTATTACAGTAAGTGTTTCTATTTCAAAACCCTCGTGTTAGTATTCAGTTATGTATTATTGAGGTTTTCGCGACATTAATGTTTTAGGATTTAGTTATCGGGGCCATATGTGTGATTTAAACTTTTATATGCTATTGTGAAAGTAAGTGGAGCTGTGGATTGAAGTTGTTGTTGATTTTGGGCCTAGAGGAAAGGAATTCTCTTATGCGTTTGGTTTATTAGTTCGACTTGCTAAGGTAGGAATTTTTCTAAAAACTTACTTTGTAATTGGAATTGTTATAAATTGATATTGATGTGAAAAATATATGTTTCGTGATTATGAATTGTCTGGTTTATCTTGGATGAATATGGTTGTTTATTGATTGAATTATTGACTGATTTTGTTAAAATGGAGGTTGTTGAAATTGGTTTGATTTTGAAATAATTTTAATGTTTAAAAGTCTGAATTTTGTTTTATTGAAAACTGATTTAGTTTTGAAACCGTTGGAAAGGGTTGAGGATTGGTTTGGTTGGGACCTGAAAAGGGTGGCAAAGTCCAAGTTTTAGGAGTGGTACTGTTAAAATTTTTATAAAATCCAAGACTTGTGGAAAACGTTATTTAGAAAATAATGAATTCTTTGAATTGAATTATTGATAAAAGAATTATGTCTGAACTTATTTTATTAAGAAAATTATTATATTTTGAGTGTAATTTATTTAAGAAAATAATTATATTTTAAAGTCAATTTAAAGATGAAATTACTTATGTTTTGGAATTTGATTTAAATAAGCATATTTAGAGGAGTTTTAGTAGATTTAAAAGAACTTGAATTTCGATTAACAAATTTCAATTTACGACATTTTAGGAAAAGTTTAAAGTTTTCTTTAAATTCTATTTAGCAAAACTAAAACAATTTTTGAGTCTTTGGAAATGCTTCAGATTTAAGAATGAAATTGAAATTGAAATTGGTTTTTGGTTTAAATAACTTGGTTTTGGTTTAAATTCTATTTTTATTAATTCAAATCAAGAAGCTAAGGTTATAGAGATTTTCAATGAATTTAAGAAAATGAGATAGGTTATTCTCCTCCAAAGTCTTAAGATTCTGCTGAGGAATTTTATCACCAAATCTTGATTTAGAATGAATGATTTTGAGTCTTTCAGAAGAGATTTTGAATTTGACATGGTTTTGAAGTTGTTTGAAAATTTTGGAAAGATGTTACGAAAAGTGGCTCTGTTTTGAAAAGAAAATTGACTTGAGAAAAGTGGTTCTTGGCAAGATGTGAACTAAATACATTTGTTATTTGAAAGTAAATGGGCCAATAATGATTTTTGAAATAAGATTTTAAACTTGATTGATTGTGGATATTATTGAGATTGTTGATAATTCGCTTGCACTTGGAAAGGACTATGGTTAATCCCGCTTACGCGTAGATGTGAGGTCGGAAGCAAGTATCTGGTGGTGGAAAAATCGAATTTCCCATAACTAAACTGGCAAGTGCACCGGGTCGTCCAAGTAATACCTCAGGTGAGTGAAGGTCGAATCCCACGAGGATTGTTGGATTGAGCAAGCTGTGGTTATCCTGCAGATCTTAGTCAGGTAAATAGAAAGTTTATTGTTGTTGTTGTAGGTGCATAAACAAAACAAAAATAAAGCAATAAAGAATTGACGTAGAAACAATGATAGGAAATCAGTTAAGGCCTCGGAGATGCTTGTTCTTCCAGATTAATACTTCTTACTGTCTACTTTAACGACGAGTGATTCATTCAATGGCATGGCTGTAAGTGATTAAGCCATGGGTTGTGGTCATTAATCTCCTCTAATCCAAACCAAATTCCCGAACAGGTTAGTCAATCAGGCAGAGGGTGAAGCTCACTCAATTCAATCTCTGATGATCCTTCTCAAAACGGCACAGACAAGCTCGGATCTTCCGGATCGGAGAATGAAGCTCTATGATTCTAGCCTTAGAGCCACAGGAACCTCAATTACCCCTGACTAACGAGATTTCATGTCATATATCCCAATTAGCCCAAGTAACTTGTTGGAACCTGTGATGTACTCTCAAGTTGTAGCTCAATACTATCCGGGTCAGGACTCGTAAAGAACTCATGTAAAATAAGGGGTCATACTTTCGTTCTACCTTGGATTCATAAAGATGAATAATGATAATACATCATAGAATGGAATCAAACATATATTAAAGTAGAAAAGTAATGATATTAATCCATCGGAATGAGCAGAGCTTCTATCTTTAACCCAGGAGGTTTAACCGCTCATAATTTACAAAAAATACATGTTCTGGGAAGCTGAAGATCAGAAGTCTTTAATAAGGGTGATCTTCCTTCTATTTATACTAATAAGTAGACTTAAAAATATATTACTAATAATTAGAAATTACGAAAAAGAAATAGACTAAGCTAAAGGTGCGAAAATTCACTTCTGGGCCCACTTGATGAGTGTTTGGGTTGAGCTTGGCATCCAACTTGGAGGAATGGGCATTGAATGCCCACTAGGGGGTGTCCACGCTGTCTTGATACTCCATTGGTGGCGTTGAACGCCAGTCTTGGGTGTTCAACGCTGGCCTTGGTCCTCTTGGGGCGTTGAACGCCTGAAACGGGGTATAAGTTGAGCGTTCAATGCCAAGTTTGGGCAGTCATTTCCAAAGAAAGGTATCAAGTATTATATTCTGATGAAAACTCTGGAAGTTAGCTTTCCAACGCCGTTAAGAGCGCATAAATCGGACATCTGTAGCTCTAGAAATGCTCGTTGGAATACACAGAGGTCAGGATCTGACAGCATCTGCTATCCTTTCTGTGCCTTTGAATCAGACTTTGCCAAAACTTTCCATTTTCATCCAAAAATCACCTAAAATCATAAGAAAAACAAAAAAGCTCAAAGTAGTATCCAAAATGTGAATTTTTCACTAAAAACTACTAAAACATAACAATACTTGATAAAATGTACTGAAAATACTAAGAAAATGATACTAAAAAGGGTATAAAATATCCACTCATCAGAACACCAAACTTAAAATCTTTCTTGTCGTCAAGCAACCAAAAGCAAAGTAGAACTTACGGAAGAGAAAAATATAATAAGTCTCAGAGTTGTCAATGAGGCTTACTTCTAAATATTGAATGGGATTATTAGCTCTTTACTTCTGAACAGCTTTGACATCTCACTTTCCTTTGAAGCTCAAAAATGTTGGCATCCCTTGGAACTAAAATCTAGATGATATTATTGATTCTCTTCTTTAAGTTTTTTACGATTCTTGAACACAGCTTCTTATTTTGGTGCTTTGCACCTTTTGAGCCTAGCTGTGACTCTAAGCATTTTGTTTTCCTGTATTACCACTAGATACATAAACGCCACATGCACTTAATTGGGGGAACCCTTTTGATTTGAATTCAGATTTTCTTAAATTCTCAAACAATGGTGTCTAGAGTTCTTAAGTTTACTTTTTAGCTTTTGGATAATGACTTTAACTGCTCAGTCTCAAGCTTTCTGCTTGACACCTTCACACCACAAGCATATAATTAGGGATAGCAACTTAATTGAGCTTTTTGGCAAATTTTCGACTCTCCTAACCATTGATGCTCAAATTCTTGGATCCTTGCTCTTTTTAAATCTTCTTTTTGAGCTTTCTTTTTCTTTTTCATTTTTGAAAAATATTTTTCTTTTTCTTCTCTTTCTATTTTTCTTTTTGCTACTTTTTCTTGCTTCAAGAATCAATATTTTTTTTCCAGAAAATCAATAATACTTCTTTAAATTCACTGTTCTTGAGGAGCAAATACACTCAACTTTAATATCAATCATGCACTACTAATTCATAAATTTAGAAGATAAATGCAAGGCCACCACATCAGAATAATTGGAATAACTCATGATATACTTAAAACTTATGTATCTCCCTATTTCTTTTTCAAATAAATTCTCTTTTAAGCATGGTGAGAATACAATGAATATCTTATAACCAAAACAAAACAAGAAAATAAAACTAGAAAAGAATAAAATACTAAACGTGATCATGAACTTAGAATAGAAAATAGACAATAAATTAAAGTACAATGAAAACATAAATAAGACAAATAGACGGATAATGGGACTCAACAACCTCAGTGATGGCGGCTGCTACTCCCTCTGGAGAATCCAATGAAGCGTTTGATCTCCTCTATGTCTTTCTCTTGTCTCAACTATTCCTCAATCAACCTTCTCTGATCTTCTCTCATCTCATGGAGGATAATGGCGTGCTCCTTGTGCTCCACTCTCAGTTGATCCACACTTGAACTAAGCTTCCCTATTGAGGTATTCAGTTGATCCCAATAGTCTCAAGGAGGAAAATATATCCCTTGAGGCATCTCAGGGATTTCTGGTGGAGGCAGCTGCACAGGTTCTTGTTGTGGTTAATGTGTAGGCTTTCTCACATGCTCCATCTTCCTCTTTGTGATGGGCTTGTCCATCTCTATGAGGGTATCTCCAGTTATGCCAATTCCAACTAAATTGCATAGGCGGTTGATAAATCCCAATTTTGTTATTTATCTTGTGTTGAATTTAGGGGATTTTATCAACTTATCCCACATTTATTCAATGAAATAACATGGTTTTATGAATTTCTCCTAATTGTGCTTAATGGTTAAAAAATATGCTTTTCAGGCCTTTAATTAGACAATTTTAATTCACTTTTGATTCCACTTGATGCCTTGATATTTTGTTACTGATTTCTGGATTAAAAGGGCAAGGAATGGATCAAGAAAGTGAAGAGGAAAGCATGCAAGATGGAGAATTCATGAAAAATAAGGATTTGGAAGATTCAAGGCAACGCGTACACGTGACTGACGCGTACGTGTAAAGAAGAAATTTGTCAAGGCGACGCGTACGCGTGACCCATGCGTACGCGTGACAAGTGGTACCTGACCTCATTAAAGGCAATACACTGGGGGTGATTTCTGAGCTCACTGAGGCCCAAATCCAACTCAATTCTTAAGTATTTGAGGCAGAAATCATGAAGGAGAAAGGGGAAAAGCAATTAGATTAGCTTAGGATCATGCTTTAGGTAGTCTTCTAGAGAGAGAAGCTCCCTCTCTTCTCTAGAATTAGGGTAGAATTAGGTTAATCTCTCTTAGATATAGGATTTAGTTCTTGTTTTCATCTAGTTTTTATTACAATTTCTTGTTTCTACATCTTTATTCTCGTAGTTTACATTGTTAATTTCTCTTTTGAGCTACTCTTTTATGTTGATGAACTCTTGTTAATTTCCATTTCACTTAATACAATTTGATGTTTCTTTGTTTAAGTTGCTTGATTGAGTTGTTAGTGTTAATTTCTTGCATTTGGTAGTTGTTAGATTTTATATTCCTTGCAATTTTACCATGCTTTCTTTTTATACTTTCCAAGTGTTTGACAAAATGTTTGGTTGGATGTTAGAGTAGATTTTGAGCATTCTTGGCATGGAAAGAGAAATTAGGTAATCTTTAGTCATTAATACCCAATTTATATTGGTGATCTAGAGTGATTAGTTAGGCTTGTATCCATTAACATTAGTTATGGATTGGGATTAACTAGTCCTATTTGACTTTCTCTCAATATGAAGATAACATTGTACTTTCTTCCGATGTTGGAGATGACGAAATAAGATTAGCTCTTGTTAATTATTGCATTATGATTAATGACTAGGATAGAAAACCAAGATTCTCAATCCTTGCCATGAATGCCTCCTTTTAGTAATTGTTATCTTTAGTTTTTTGTTTTATTTTCTTGTTATTTAGATTGTAGTCTACTTATTGCAAACCACCCCTTGGACCTCATAACCAATGATACGCATACCTCACTGTAATTCCTTTGAGAGACGATCCGAGATCTAATACTCGGTATTTTTATTGGTTTGCACTCGTGACAAACAAAAATTAAACTTTGATTGAGTGTTATTTGTTGGTTTGGAACTATACTTGCAACAAAATTATTTCCTTTTACCGAGAAGAAATTCTAAGCCGATGGTAACGCTCTTTCAAGTTTTTGGTGCCGTTGCCGAGGATTTGCAATGTGTGCTTGTTATTGGTTATTGTATATATGTTGATAGTGTGAATATGTTTGTTCTTTGTTTGTTTGCTTGTTTGAGTCACTAGTTAGGTTCTTGTTTCTTTATTTCTTAATAGTTTTGTTTTTGTTTTTTCTTTTCATTATGAATTCTCATCACTTTGGCTATAAATTTGGTTCAACATAGCCCCCAACAACCCTATTCACAAGCCCCATACCACCATTCACTTCTATATGATCCTAACCCATATTCACCATACCAACAACCATATGAACCATACTTAGAACCACCACCATTCCAACATCAATATTCTCAAGAATCATAAATTCTATATACATCACCTCCATACTCTTACCAAGATGAATTACCTTCTAATTATGAACCCTTTCTCCCAAACAATGAACCCTGCTTCTCACCATCACCTTCGATGAATGAATCTTTCCAACCCTTCATGCAAGAACAACAAGATCTCTACTCTTGCCTTCAAAAGCAAGAGGAGGAGTAGAAGGGGTTAGAAACCATGTTGGCTACCATGACTGAAGCCGTTAACTGCATGGCCTCCTACCTAATGTCATGCATTCAAGACACTCCCATTGACGAATGTGGAGGATCAACCAAGGAGTATAGTAAAGGAGTGAATTTGGAGCTTCAAGATGAAGAAGAGGAGTTTAAGCAAGAATTGCAACAAGAGGAGAAAGTTGAGATAATTGAACTGGAAGGAGTGGTTGAAAAATTAGGAGAGGTTGATAGAGAATTGGATTCAATCATTGATGAGTTCTTGTCCTCACTAACAAATCACCTCAAGGATCTTATTGATCCTTTTTCCTTTGAACTTGAAAGTAATGTTAAGGAGGGTGCGTTACCTCCAAAACATATGGTGAATGATGAAGAATTGGAAGATGTTGAGCAAGCAACAAATCTTCTTCTTGATGATGATTCCACACCAACACATATTCTTTTTGTATTTGAGAAATCTTCTTCCATTAAAATTGAGGTTGATATTGAGATACGTTCCACATTACCTCCAAGTTATGACATGAAGGATGGAGAAGAGCTAGAAGAGGTTGGTGAGAAAGTGATTGAATGTGAAGAACTTTGTCAAGAAGTTGACTTGGAAGATGCTTGTCAAGAGATGGAGGTAACCAAAGAAGAACACAAGGGAGTGGACCTCACATTGTCAAAGTGTGGGGAGGTCTCTCTTTCTAAGTCACCATCATCCTTTACACCATTCAAGTGGGTAAAATTCATATTCCTTAACTTTCTTATTCCACTTGAATATGGTTTTCTTGAAACAGATGGTCAACTTAGGAATCTTTGTGGAATGAAAAGCAAGAAAGAGTTGGTTAGCGGTAGGCATCACAATTCAAGGTTCACTATGGTTGAGTTATCAAAGTTTAGGAGCAAGGATTGGTGTGCTACTCAATTGATAGGATCTAGGAGGATGTTTGGGTGCTTATATGAGAATTCTATGTGCTTGACACCCGAATGGAAGCATGAAGATCAAGAAGAATGGGTGTTGACAAATAAGGTTTGGGACCCCAAAATACACCTCAACCATCATCAATCTTGGGGCCTTGTCACTTGTTTGAATTTTCTTGAAAGCTCAGTGTGCCTAATTTGGGATCCCGGTGGGTATTGGATATGTAAACATTGGTGGGGATTCAAGAAAGAGTTCAAGCATAAGCCACTATAGCAAGGACCCCATCAATTGTCCAACTTAAGGACAATAAATAAAAGTGCTAGGTGGGAGACACCTCACTATGGTAAACTCTTTCCATTCTCTTGTAGATATAATCAATGAATGAATTGGGTTGCCATTGTTAGGTAGTTTTCCTTCTTGGACATTCTTGTTTTAGTGTTTTGGTTGTTAGTTTGTTTGACTAAATTTATGCCTTACATTATAGGTTAGTTTTTAAATTGCATTTTTGTTTGAATTGCATCATGTAGTATTTGAAAATTTTTTCAAAAACTTAAAGATTTTGTTAATTTTGAATTTTAGGTGGTTTGGAGTTGTATATAGTGTAGGGAGAATTTTAAGTCCTATTTTTATGCCTCTATTGAAAAAAAATGGGGCAGCTCACGCGTGCGCATGCCTGAAGCTTATGCGTCACCTTTCTTTTCTTGCCTTCTACACGTTTGTGTGGCCGACGCGCACGCGTCGCCTGGTGATATGAGCGAAACCGTCGGCTAAGAATTTCTTCTCGGTTTAGAGAAAATAACTTCATTGCAAGTATAGTTCCCAACCGACAAGCAATGCTCAAACAAAGTTTAAAAGATTTTGTTGTCAGAAGTACAAAGCCCAATGTAAAATTAACCGAAGTATTTGAACCTCAGGTCGTCTTCTCAAGGAGTTATAGTGAGGTATGCGTATTATTGGTTATGGTATCAAAAGGGGGTGTGGTGGTAAAAGTGCAAGAAATGTAAATCAAACAACTGAAGAACAAAATTACTACAGAGAAACATTCATGGCAAGGGTTGAGAATTTAGGCTTTCTATCCTAGTCATTAATGATCATACAGCATTTATCAAGAGCTTATCTTATTTAGTCATCTCTAACAATGGAAGGAGGTACAAAATTATCTTCACACGAGAGAAGGTCAAACAAGACTAGTTAATCTCAATCCAAAAGTCCTAATCAACCTACTAATTTAATTAGCAAGAGATTAGAGTCAATGGAAACAATATTAACTAAAAACCTTAGATCACCAAGCTAAATAGGGTGTTAATGACTCAAGATTACCCAATTTCTCTTTCCAAGCCAAGAATGCACAAAAACTTACTCTAACATCCAACCAAGCATTCTATCAAACACTTGGAAGGCATAAAAGGAAAGCATCATAAATTGCAAGAAATAGTAAAATCTACTACTACCCAATACAAGGAATCAACAATCACAACTAAGGAAAGCACAATTAACATAAAATACCTCAAATTGTATTAAAGAGAATTTAAATTGACAAGAGTGTTCACAACATAAAAATGGCCAAAATGAGAAATTAACAAGAAAAAATAGGAAACTCAAGACAATAGCACAAGAAATTGTGAAGAAAACAAGATGAAAACAAGAAATTGAACCTAGATCTAAGAGAATTTAACCTAAACCTAACCTAAATCTAGAGAGAAGAGGGAGCTTCTCTCTCTAGAAAACTAACTAAAGGCTCATCATAACTAATCTAAGTGCTCCCCTCTTTGACCCATCTTGAATTTTGCATAAAATAGTCTCTGGAATCAGTTAGATTTGGGCCTGGAAAACTTAGAAATCGCCCCCAGCGTTTTCACTTTAATGAGGTCACGTGCGAGCTATGCCGGTATGCATGGGTCACGCGTACGCGTCATGTCACGCGTACGCGTCGCCATGCAACTTCATCTCCATGCGTGTGTGTCTGTCATGCGTGCGCGTCAATGTTTGTACTCCAAATCCTTGATTTTCCATGAATTCTCCACTTTGCATGCTTTTCTCTTCACTCCTTTGATCCATTCCTATCCTTTTCGATCTGAATTTACTAACAAACACATAAAGGAATATAGTGAAATCAAAAGTGAATTAGAATTACCAATCTAAGGGCTTAAATAGCATTTTCTTACACTTAAGCACAAATTAAGGTAGAATTACAAAACTATGCTATTTCATTGAATAAATGTGAAAAAAGTTGATAAAATCCCCCAAAATCAACACAAGATAAACCACAAAATTGGGGTTTATCACCGGGTTTGGTGCTACGACTGCAGTACAAAATCAAGAGAGTTGTACGACAAATTTCGCCGCAGGCGTACGCGTGCTTTACGCATACGTATCACCTTCCTTTCTCTCCCTTCACGCGTGCGCAACAACGACGCGTACGTGTCATATGCTCTTTTCGTTCTTCCACGCCTATGTGTGTTACACGTGTGCGCGTCGACGCTTGTTTTATTTTCAGAAGCTGCATTCTTACTTTATTGCACTTTTGGATTCTTGTATATATTAGTTGTTTTGGATACTTTTTAGTTTATTGCATTTTGCACTTTTGTTTGTATATACCTTAGATTTTTAGTTTGATTTTCACTTTTAGTTGATAGTATATATATATATATATATATATATATAGTTATTTTAGTTTAGTAGTTGTGATTGGAAAAAATGCGCATAATTGAGCTTAGTTTATTCCGTTGCATATGAGAAACTGATTTGGATGAAAATAGGAATTAAACTAAGGAATTTTAACTTTTCACAATCACACCATATCATTTAGGGTATATATAATAAATGTTGGTCAATTTGATGAGATTTTCAAGAAATTCCTTTTATAAAGGGTATTAAAGTTCAAATTAATTGAGTTGAAACTTTTTGAAACTTGCATGATGTATATATATAGTTTGGAATACGATTTTTGAGCTAAGAACATATAACCTGTGAGTTTTTTAGACTAATTATATGGTTACATCATTTAACCATAATTTTGATTCTTGTGTGTTTTCCTCTCTATGATTGCAATACTTGGTTTGTTCCATTCTATATGTCCATTATTTAGTGTATATTCATGCAATTATGTGATTGAAACCATCATTTGATTATAGCTCACTTATCCCAAATAGCCTACCATTTCATTTGCCTTGGTTTGTGATGAGCGGATAATTTGTACGCTTTTTGGCATTGTTTTTAGTATGTTTTTAGTAGTTTTAGTCGAGTTCTCAGTATATTTTTATTAGTTTTTAGTTAAAATTCACTTTTCTGGACTTTACTATGAGTTTGTGTGTTTTTCTGTGATTTCAGGTATTTTCTGGCTGAAATTGAGGGACCTGAGCAAAAATCTGATACAGAGACTGAAAAGGACTGCAGATGCTGTTGGATTCTGACCTCCTTGCACTCGAAGTGGATTTTCTGGAGCTACAGAAGCCCAATTGGCGCGCTCTCAACGGGGTTGGAAAGTAGACATCCTGGGCTTTCCAGCAATATATGATAGTCCATACTTTATCTAAGATTTGATGGCCCAAACCGGCATTCAAATTCACCTTCAGAAATTCCAGCGTTAAACGCCGGAACTGGCACCTAAATGGGAGTTAAACGCCCAAACTGGCATAAAAGCTGGCGTTTAACTCCAAGAAGAGTCTCTACACGAAAATGTTTCATTTCTCAGCCCAAGCACACACCAAGTGGGCCCGGAAGTGGATTTTTATGTCATTTACTCATCTTTGTAAACCTTAGGCTACTAGTTTTCTATAAGTAGGACCTTTTACTATTGTATTTTCATCTTCTGATCTTTGGAATCTTTTGTTCTTTAGATCTTTTGTTCTACCTTAGATTGGGTGAATATCTCTTGGATTCCTGATACACGATGCATGGTTGATCGCCTGACAACCGAGTGCTCGCCTGACAACCGAGCCAGCCATTCCGTGAGATCATAGTCTTCGTGGTATAGGCAAGAACTGATGGCAGCATTCAAGAGAATCCGGAAGGTCTAACCTTGTCTGTGGTATTCTGAGTAGGATTCAATGATTGAATGACTGTGACGTGCTTCAAACTCCTAGCAGGCGGGGCGTTAGTGACAGACGCAAAAGAATCACTGGATTCTATTCCGGCCTGACCGAGAACCGACAGATGGATAGCCGTGCCGTGACAGGGTGCGTTGAACATTTCCACTGAGAGGATGGGAGGTAGCCACTGACAACGGTGAAACCCTTGCATAAGCTTGCCATGGAAAGGAGTAAGAAGGATTGGATGAAGACAGTAGGAAAGCAGAGAGACGGAAGGGAAGGCATCTTCATACGCTTATCTGAAGCTCTCACCAATGATATACATAAGTATCTCTATCTTTATCTTTATGTTTAATTCATTCATCATCTATACCCATTTGAGTCTGCCTGACTAAGATTTACAAGGTGACCATAGCTTGCTTCATACCAACAATCTCCGTGGGATCGACCCTTACTCGCGTAAGGTTTATTACTTGGACGACCCAGTGCACTTGCTGGTTAGTTGTGCGAAGTTGTGTTTATGCCATGGTATTGAGCACCAAGTCTTTGGAGCCATTACTAGGGATTATTTGAGTTGTAGTGATCACAATTTCGTGCACCAAGTTTTTGGCGCCGTTGCCGGGGATTGTTTTGTGTATGGACAACTGACGGTTCATCTTGTTGCTTAGATTAGGTATTTTTCTTCAGAGTTCTTAAGAATGAATTCTAGTGTTTCATGATGATCTGCTGAAATCTGGCTGGCTGAGAAGCCATGTCTAATCTTATTGGACCGAGGTTTCAACTGATCATCACAAGAGCTTGTTGATTTCTATCAATCTTGTTATTGGAGCAATGATCTGCTAAGGCTTGGCTGGCCATTGGCCATGTCTAGTGTTTTGGACCGAAGCTTTCTCTGAAAGCTTGGCTGGCTGTGAAGCCATGTCTAATTCCTGGACCGGAGTCTTAGACTAGCATTGCAATGATTCCTGGAATCCAAACTGAGAATTCTGAAACCTTTATTTTCTATTCCCATATAATTTTCGAAAAAGCACAAAAAAAAATTTACAAAACCATAAAAAAAAAACCAAAAAAAGATTTTATGTTTCTTGTTTGAGTCTAGTGTCTAATTTTAAGTTTGGTGTCTTGCATGCATTGTTTATTTGATCTTGGTTCTATTTTCAAGTCAATAGTACAAGGAACTGAAGATTCAGAACATGCAGCAGAGAAATTACACAGAAAAAGCTGGGCGTTCAAAACGCCCAGTGAAGAAGGACAGACTGGCGTTTAAACGCCAGCCAGGGTGCCTGGTTGGGCGTTTAACGCCCAAAAAGGTAGTGCATTGGGCGTTAAACGCCAGAATGTGCACCATTCTGGGCGTTTAACACCAGGATGGCACAAGGGGGAGGATTTTGTTTTCAAATCAAATTTTTTTCAAGTTTTCAAAGTTTTTCAAAATCAAATCTTTTTCAAATCAAATCTTTTCAATCAAATGTTTTCAAAATCAATTTCTTTCCTTTTTCAAAGATACTTGCTAACAATTAATGATTTGATTGAACATTTCAAGTATGTTGCCTTTTCTGTTGAGAGAGGTTTAATGTTTGAATCATATCTTTTCTTGTTAGGCAAGTCATCAATTTTTTAAAAATCAAATCTTTTTAATTTGTTTTCAAATCATATCTTTTCAATCATATCTTTTTAAAACCATAACTTTTCAATCAAATCTTTTTAATCACATCTTTTTCAAAAATAGTTTTTAATCATATCTTTTTGCTTTCTAATTTCAAAATCTTTTTCAAAAATTACTTGATCTCCTTCTCACTCTTGATTTTCGAAAATCAAATTAAAGTTTTTCAAAATGTTTTCAAAATCTTTCACTTAATTTTCGAAAATTTCTTCCTCTCTTCTCACATCCTCCTATTTATGGAGTACCACTCCTTCTCAATGCACAATTCGAACTCTATCTGATTAAGTTCGAATTCTTCTACCTCTTTCTTCTATTTTTCTGTTCTTCTGACACCTCAAGGAATCTCTATACTGTGACATAGAGGATTCCATATTTTCTTGTTCTCTTCTCTTTCATATGAGCAGGAGCAGAGACAAAGGCATTCTTGTTGAAGCTGACCCTGAACCTGAAAGGACCTTGAAGCGAAAGCTAAGAGAAGCTAAGGCACAACTCTCTGTAGAGGACCTAACAGAAATCTTCAAGGAAGAAGAATCCATGGCAGCCGAAAACAACAACAATGCAAGGAAGGTGCTGGGTGACTTTACTGCACCTACTCCCGACTTCTATGGGAGAAGCATCTCTATCCCTGCCATTGGAGCAAACAACTTTGAGCTTAAGCCTCAATTAGTTTCTCTAATGCAACAGAGTTACAAGTTCCATGGACTTCCATTGGAAGATCCTCATCAGTTCTTAGCTGAATTCTTGCAAATCTGTGACACTGTCAAGACTAATGGGGTTGACCCTGAGGTCTACAGACTTCTGCTATTCCCTTTTGCTGTAAGAGACAGAGCTAGGACATGGTTGGACTCACAACCTAAAGAAAGCTTGGACTCATGGGAAAAACTAGTCAATGCCTTCTTGGCAAAGTTCTTTCCACCTCAAAAATTGAGTAAGCTTAGAGTGGAAGTCCAAACCTTCAGACAGAAGGATGGAGAATCCCTCTATGAAGCTTGGGAAAGATACAAACAATTGATCAGAAAGTGTCCCTCTGATATGCTTTCTGAATGGAGCATCATAGGTATTTTCTATGATGGTCTCTCTGAACTATCCAAGATGTCTTTGGATAGCTCTGCTGGAGGATCTCTTCATCTGAAGAAGACGCCTACAGAAGCTCAAGAGCTAATTGAAATGGTTGCAAATAACCAATTCATGTACACTTCTGAAAGAAATCCTGTGAACAATGGGACTAATCAGAAGAAAGGAGTTCTTGAAATTGATACTCTGAATGCCATACTGGCTCAAAATAAAATATTGACTCAACAAGTCAATTTGATTTCTCAAAGTCTGTCTGGAATGCAAAATGCACCAAGCAGTACTAAGGATGCTTCATCTGAAGAAGAAGCCTATGATCCTGAGAACCCTTCAATGGAAGAGGTGAATTACCTAGGAGAACCCTATGGGAACACCTATAATTCTTCATGGAGAAATCACCCAAATTTCTCATGGAAGAATCAAGAGAGACCTCAACAAGGTTTCAACAACAATAATGGTGGAAGAAACAGGTTTAGCAATAGCAAGCCTTTTCCATCATCTTCTCAGCAACAGACAGAGAATTCTAAGCAGAACCCCTCTGACTTAGCAACCATGGTCTCTGATCTAATCAAAACCACTCAAAGTTTCATGACTGAAACAAGGTCCTCCATTAGGAATTTGGAGGCACAAGTGGGACAGCTGAGCAAGAAAGTTAATGAACTCCCTCCAAGTACTCTTCCAAGCAACACAGAAGAAAATCCAAAAGGAGAGTGCAAGGCCATCAACATGGCCGAATTTGGAGAGGAAGGAGAGGAAGTGAACGCGACTGAGGAAGACCTCAGTGGGCGTGCACTGACCTCCACTGAGTTCTCCAATGAGGAACCATGGGAATCTGAGGCTCAAAATGAGACCATAGAGATTTCATTGGACTTACTTCTGCCCTTCATGAGCTCTGATGAGTATTCTTCCTCTGAAGAGGATGAGTATGTCACTGAAGAGCAAGTTGCTAAATACCTTGGAGCAATCATGAAGCTAAATGACAAGTTATTTGGAAATGAGACTTGGGAGGATAAACCCCCTTTGCTCACCAAAGAACTGGATGACTTGTCTAGGCAGAAATTACCTCAAAAGAGACAAGATCCTGGGAAGTTTTCAATACCTTGCACCATAGGCACCATGACCTTCAAGAAGGCTCTGTGTGACTTAGGGTCAAGTGTAAACCTCATGCCCCTCTCTGTAATGGAGAAGCTAGGGATCTTTGAGGTGCAAACTGCAAGAATCTCATTAGAGATGGCAGACAACTCAAGAAAACAAGCTCATGGACTTGTAGAGGATGTTTTGGTGAAGATTGAAGACCATTACATCCCTTCTGATTTCATAGTCCTAGAGACTGGGAAGTGCATGGATGAATCCATCATCCTTGGCAGACCCTTCCTAGCCACAGCAAAGGCTGTGATTGATGTTGATAGAGGTGAACTGATCATTCAAGCGAATGAATAATCCTTTGTGTTTAAGGCTCAAGGATATCCCTCTGTCACCATGGAGAGGAAGCATGAAGAGCTTCTCTCAAATCAGAGTCAAACAGAGCCCCCACAGTCAAACTCTAAGTTTGGTGTTGGGAGGCCACAACCAAACTCTATGTTTGGTGTTGAACCCCCACATTCAAACTCTAAGTTTGGTGTTGGGAGGTTCCAACATTGCTCTGATCATTTGTGAGGCTCCATGAGGGCCCTCTGTCAAGCTACTGACATTAAAGAAGCGCTTGTTGGGAGGCAACCCAATGTTATATTTTATCTATTTTCTTTTGTTATTTTATGTTTTTTTGTAGGTTGATGATCATGAGAAGTCACAAAATCAATTGAAAAAGCAAAAACAGAATGAAAAACAGGAAGAAAAACAGCACACCCTGGAGGAAGAACCTACTGGCGTTTAAACGCCAGAAAGGGGCACCAGACTGGCGTTAAACGCCAGAAAAGGGCAAGAACCTGGCGTTAAACGCCAGAAATGGGCACCAGCCCGGCGTTTAACGCCAGAATTGGCTCAAAACGTGATTTTGAATGCCATTTGGTGCAGGGATGACTTTTCCTTGACACCTCAGGATCTGTGGACCCCACAGGAACCCCACCAACCCCACCACTCTCTCTCTTCTTCACCCATTCACCAATCACCTCAACACCTCTTCCCCAAAAACCCTTCACCTATCAAATCCCATCTTTCTCTTCACCACTCACATCCATCCTTCATAAAACCCCACCTACCTCACCCTTCAAATTCAAACCACTTTCCCTCCCAAACCCACCCATACATGTCCGAACCATGAACCCCCTCCCCTATATATACCCTTCTTCACCCCTTCATTTTCACACAACCTAAACACCACTTCTCCCCCTCTTTGGCCGAACACAAAGCCATTCCCTTCTCCCTCATTTCTTCTTCTTCTACTCTCTTCTTTCTTCTTTTGCTCGAGGACGAGCAAACCTTTTAAGTTTGGTGTGGTAAAAGCATTGCTTTTTGTTTTTCCATAACCATTTATGGCATCTAAGGCCGGAGAAACCTCTAGAAAGAGGAAAGGGAAGGCAAAAGCTTCCACCTCCGAGTCATGGGAGATGGAGAGATTCATCTCAAGGGTGCATCAAGACCACTTCTATGAAGTTGTGGCTTTGAAGAAGGTGATCCCCGAGGTCCCTTTTTCACTCAAAAAGAGTGAATATCCAGAGATCCGACATGAGATCCGAAGAAGAGGTTGGGAAGTTCTCACCAACCCCATTCAACAAGTCGGAATCTTGATGGTTCAAGAGTTCTATGCCAATGCATGGATCACCAAGAACCATGATCAAAGTGTGAACCCGGATTCAAAGAATTGGCTTACTATGGTTCGGGGGAAATACTTGGATTTTAGTCCGGAAAATGTAAGGTTAGCATTCAACTTGCCCATGATGCAAGGAGATGAACATCCTTACACTAGAAGGGTCAACTTTGATCAAAGGTTGGACCAAGTCCTCACTTACATTTGTGAAGAGGGCGCCCAATGGAAGAGAGATTCAAGAGGGAAGCCGGTTCAATTGAGAAGGCATGACCTCAAACCCGTGGCTAGAGGGTGGTTGGAGTTTATTCAACGCTCAATCATTCCCACTAGCAACCGGTCCGAAGTTACTCTAGACCGGGCCATCATGATTCATAGCATCATGATTGGAGAAGAAGTGGAAGTTCATGAGGTTATAGCCCAAGAACTCTATAAGGTGGCGGACAAGTCCTCTACCTTAGCAAGGTTAGCCTTTCCTCATCTCATTTGTCACCTCTGTTATTCAGTTGGAGTTGACATAGAGGGAGACATCCCCATTGATGAGGACAAGCCCATCACTAAGAAAAGGATGGAGCAAACAAGAGACCCCTCTCATCATGAGATCCTTGAGATGCCTCAAGGGATGCACTTTCCTCCACAAGACTATTGGGAGCAACTGAACACCTCCCTAGGAGAATTGAGTTCCAACATGGGACAACTAAGGGTGGAGCACCAAGAACATTCCATCCTCCTCCATGAAATTAGAGAAGATCAAAGAATCATGAGAGAGGAGCAACAAAGACAAGGAAGAGATATTGAGGAGCTCAAGCACTCCATAAGACCTTCAAGAGGAAGAACAAGCCGCCATCACTAAGGTGGACCCGTTCTTTAATCTCCTTGTTCTTTATTTTCTTGTTTTTCGAAAATTTATGCTTTATGTTTATCCATGTTTGTGTCTTATGATCATTAGTGTCTTAGTGTCTATGCCTTAAAGTTATGAATATCCTATGAATCCATCACCTTTCTTAAATAAACAATGTTCTTAATTGAAAAAGATAAGAGTTGCATGAATTTTGAATTTTATAACAGTTTAATTATTTTGATGTGGTGGCAACACTTTTGTTTTCTGAATGTATGCTTAAACAGTGCATATGTCTTTTGAATTTGTGGTTCATGAATGTTGGCTCTTGAAAGAATGATGAAAAAGGAGACATGTTACTGAGGATCTGAAAAATCATAAAAATGATTCTTGAAGCAAGAAAAAGCAGTGAATACAAAAAAAAAGAGGCGAAAAAAAATGAAAAAGAAAGAGAAAAAGAAAGAAAAAGAAAGAAATAAAGTTGTGATCCAAGGCAAAAAGAGTGTGCTTAAGAACCCTGGACACCTCTAATTGGGGACTCTAGCAAAGCTGAGTCACAATCTGAAAAGGTTCACCTAATTATGTGTCTGTGGCATGTATGTATCCGGTGGTAATACTGGAAGACAGAGTGCTTTGGGCCACGGCCAAGACTCATAAAGTAGCTGTGTTCAAGAATCATCATACTTAACTAGGAGAATCAATAACACTATCTGGATTCTGAGTTCCTAAAGAAGCCAATCATTCTGAATTTCAAAGGATAGAGTGAGATGCCAAAACTGTTCAGAGGCAAAAAGCTAAAAGCCTCGCTCATCTAATTAATTCTGATCTTCATAGATGTTTTTGGAGTTCATTGCTTATTCTCTTCTTTTTATCTTATTTGATTTTCAGTTGCTTGAGGACAAGCAACAATTTAAGTTTGGTGTTGTGATGAGCGGATAATTTGTACGCTTTTTGGCATTGTTTTTAGTATGTTTTTAGTAGTTTTAGTCGAGTTCTCAGTATATTTTTATTAGTTTTTAGTTAAAATTCACTTTTCTGGACTTTACTATGAGTTTGTGTGTTTTTCTGTGATTTCAGGTATTTTCTGGCTGAAATTGAGGGACCTGAGCAAAAATCAGATACAGAGGCTGAAAAGGACTACAGATGCTGTTAGATTCTGACCTCCCTGCACTCGAAGTGGATTTTCTGGAGCTACAGAAGCCCAATTGGCGCGCTCTCAACGGCGTTGGAAAGTAGACATCCTGGGCCTTCCAGCAATATATGATAGTCCATACTTTGCCCAAGCTTTGATGGCCCAAACCGGCGTTCAAAGTCACCTTCAGAAATTCCAGCGTTAAACGCCGGAACTGGCACCTAAATGGGAGTTAAACGCCCAAACTGGCATAAAAGCTGGCGTTTAACTCCAAGAAGAGTCTCTACACGAAAATGTTTCATTGCTCAGCCCAAGCACACACCAAGTGGGCCCGGAAGTGGATTTTTATGTCATTTACTCATCTTTGTAAACCTTAGGCTACTAGTTTTCTATAAGTAGGACCTTTTACTATTGTATTTTCATCTTCTGATCTTTGGAATCTTTTGTTCTTTAGATCTTTTGATCACTTTGGGAGGCTGGCCTCACGGCCATGCCTAGACCTTGTTCTTATGTATTTTCAACGGTAGAGTTTCTACACACCATAGATTAAGGTGTGGAGCTCTGCTGTACCTCGAGTATTAATGCAATTACTATTGTTATTCTATTCAATTCCGCTTGTTCTTTGTCCAAGATATCACTTGTTCTTCAACTTGATGAATGTGATGATCCATGACACTCATCATCATTCTCACCTATGAATGTGTGACTGACAACCACCTCCGTTCTACCTTAGATTGGGTGAATATCTCTTGGATTCCTGATACACGATGCATGGTTGATCGCCTGACAACCGAGTGCTCGCCTGACAACCGAGCCAGCCATTCCGTGAGATCATAGTCTTCGTGGTATAGGCAAGAACTGATGGCAGCATTCAAGAGAATCCGGAAGGTCTAACCTTGTCTGTGGTATTCTGAGTAGGATTCAATGATTGAATGACTGTGACGTGCTTCAAACTCCTAGCAGGCGGGGCGTTAGTGACAGACGCAAAAGAATCACTGGATTCTATTCCGGCCTGACCGAGAACCGACAGATGGATAGCCGTGCCGTGACAGGGTGCGTTGAACATTTCCACTGAGAGGATGGGAGGTAGCCACTGACAACGGTGAAACCCTTGCATAAGCTTGCCATGGAAAGGAGTAAGAAGGATTGGATGAAGACAGTAGGAAAGCAGAGAGACGGAAGGGAAGGCATCTTCATACGCTTATCTGAAGCTCTCACCAATGATATACATAAGTATCTCTATCTTTATCTTTATGTTTAATTCATTCATCATCTATACCCATTTGAGTCTGCCTGACTAAGATTTACAAGGTGACCATAGCTTGCTTCATACCAACAATCTCCGTGGGATCGACCCTTACTCGCGTAAGGTTTATTACTTGGACGACCCAGTGCACTTGCTGGTTAGTTGTGCGAAGTTGTGTTTATGCCATGGTATTGAGCACCAAGTCTTTGGAGCCATTACTAGGGATTATTTGAGTTGTAGTGATCACAATTTCGTGCACCAGTTTGCCACTTTGAGTCTGTTTAATTCCCTTTTATTTCTTATATTATCACATCACTAGTCTTAAGCAAAAAAATAATTAATTGTCCTATTTAAATCTTTGGTTAGCTTAAGATAGTGAGTGTGTGTTAATTAAGTATGGGAAGATGTGGGAACTTTGGTTGATGAGAATGTGTTTTATTTTTATTGAGAAATATTGAAAATTTCGGTGTATACTCATGTGAAAGTATAGAAACCATATGCATTGATGTCCTTTGTATATATTATGTTTTCATATATAAAAAAAAGAAAAAATATAGAAAAAGAAAAGAAAAATAATAATAAAAGGGGACAAATTAGCCCAAAGTGAAGCTCAATAAAGATCAATGCATATGTGATGGAATTGAATTTGATACATGAGTATATGTATATATGTAAAAGTGAGATCTTGGGTAGCTAAGCTTGATTTTAGAATTGCTTGGATTGTGTGTGCGTTAGGTGAAAACTTAGGTTAGTCAAAGATTTAAATGATAGCTCACATGGCCATACATATATCCTCACCCTTACCTTGTCCCCATTACAACCTTCAAAAGCCCTCATGATATTTGCATATGTACACTAAATATTTGTTGATTGTTTAGATGAAGAACAAACTCTAGAAAGCATGATTAGAGAAGAATTAAGTGGATTAACCCTAAACAATTGAGCGATTAGAGTGCATATATACATCTGGTGAGGATTCAATTTCTCAACTCCATATGTCCATCTTTAAACATTGCTTATCTTCCAAGTTTGCGAACTCTTTTGAATAACTCAATTCAATAGTGAATGTGTTTTGATATGATTGATTTAGCCCTTGATTGTGCATACATGATTTCTTGGAGATTTGACTCACTCTGACCACACATATGCTTATATATATATATAAAGTAATTAGAATAGCTAGATGCATGTAAGTAGCTTGCATTTAGATAGTTGCATTGAATAAATGTTATTACCCCTTTCTTGTCTTTCTTGGTTTAGCATGAGGACATGCTTAGTTTAAGTGTGGGGTGGTTTGATAAACCCGTGGTATATAAGGTGTGGGAACGCTAACCTCGCTTGGGTGGAGGGCTTGTCAATCACCTTATACAATTCTTGAGGTATCACCTCATGTACCTCCACCTCATTCCCAAGCATAATGTAGTGAATCATTATTGCTCGGTCAATGGTAACCTCAGATTGGTTACTTGTGGGGATGATGGAGCGTTGGATGAACTCCAACCATCCTCTAGCTACAGGCTTAAGGTCAAGCCTACCAAGTTGGTAGGACTTGCCTTGTGCGTCCCTCCTCTACTGAGCTCCTTCCACACAGATGTCCACAAGGACTTAGTCTAGTTTTTCATCGGAGTTGACCCTTCTAGTGTAGGAGTGTGGGTCTCCTAGCATCTGAGGCAATTGGAGCGCCACTCTCACACTTTCCGGGCTAAAATCCAAAAGTTGCTCTCGAACCATGGTGCACCAATTTTCGGGGCTTGGATTCACACTAGTGTCATGCTTTCTGGTGACCCAAGCATTAGCATAGAATTATTGCACCATTAGCATTTCGACTGATGAAACAGGATTGGTCAGAATTTCCCAATCCCTTTTCCAGATTTCTTGTTGGATTTTTGGATACTCTCCTTGTTTGAAATTGAAGGGGACCTCAGAAATCACCATTTTGTGCCTTACCACATCATAAAAGTGATCGTGGTGCACCTTGGTAAGGAATCTCCATAATTTCCAAGGTTCAAAAGTGGAAGCAGGGGCTTTTCGCTTCCTTTTTCTTGAGGATTCGCCAGCCTTTGCTTCTATAAAGGAGTGGTAGAAGTAAAAAAGTAAAGCTTTTGCAGCACCAAAGTTAAGAATTTTGCTTGTCCTCAAGCAAATAATAAAGGAGAGGGAAGGAGAAGAAGTAAAAATAAAATATAGATGGGAAAAGAGTGGAAGACTTCGTCCAAGTGCGAGGGAATATGGAAGAAAAGGAGTATGGAAAGTGTATAGGGTAAGAGAGAAAGAGTGTGTGTAGGAGGTATGTGTATGAATGGTTGTAAGAGAGGGTATTTATAGGGTTGAGATGGGGTAGGGTTCGGCTATGTGGGGAGAAAGCTGGGTGGGAAAGGTTTGAATTTGAAGTGTGTGGGGTTTGTGGGAATTTGAATGATGGGATTTATGATGGATTTTGGGAAGAGGGAAGGTGATTATGTTTGGGGGAAGAGGGAAAGTAGGGTGTGGGTTTCAAAGTTAGAAAAAGTAGGAGAGAGAGAAGGAAATGTGGGGTAGGCATGGATTTTGTGGGACTCACTGGCTGAGAAGACTTTAAAGCTCGAGCTGCCTATTCCTTACCTAGCGTTCAACGCCAAGAATGGGTGTTGAACGCCCATTGGGGGCCACAAAGTTGGCCCTGACTGCTCCTTCAAGGGTGTTGAATGCCCAGCTTCTTCTCTATACTGGCATTCAATGCCAGTGCACGCTCCCTAAGGGGCATTGGACACCCAGAATGTCCCTATTCTGGCATTCAACGCCAGCCTCCCTCTCCTAACTGGGCGTTGAATGCCCATCTTCCTAGGGATTCTCGCCAGGGTGATCTGTTTTCAGTTCTGAATATCTTTGTTACTATTCTAAATATTACACATGATCACAAATGTCAAAATGCAAAGGAAAATCTATAATATAAAATCTTAAAATAAATGAAAAGAAATTGAAATGTGCTAATAGTTGGGTTGCCTCCCAACAAGCGCTTTTTCACCGTCATTAGCTTGACGGACAGCTCCTTTACGATAGTAGATAGGAGCTCAAATCTTCACCCCTCACAGTAAACTTTCTTCTTATGCTCTCATGAATGAGCTCCATATGCTCTAGGGATAGGGTCCGGTTCACAGTATGTGGAATGACTGGACTTTTAGTGAAGACCACCCTCATGCCAGGTGAGAGGCCTTCAGTGGGGATCTTCTTATCCTTCCAGCCTTTAGGTACCTTCTTCTTAGTACCTTCCTTCTCAGTGCTTACTGATGGTTGCCCAACACCAAACATAGAATTGGTGTCTGTGGGCTCTGTAAAACTCTCCATTGAGAGGAAAGGATGAAACATAATGTGTTGCACATGGTACTGCCTTTGTTAGAGGGAGACTGAGGGTTGGTGATCTTAAACAAGATATGATCCTCCCACAACCTCTGGACTAACTCTCCTCTTTCCAGATCAATTATGGCCTTAGTAGTGGCTAGAAAAGGCCTTCCAAGGATGATGGAATCGTCTCTGTCCTCCCTAGTGTCTAGGATTACAAAATTTACAGGGATGTAAAGGTCTTCAACCTTCACTAGGACATTTTTCACCATGCCATATGCCCTTTTCGGGGACTTGTCTACAATCTCCAATGAGATATTGGCATGTTATACCTCTTGAATTCCCATCCTCTTCATCATGGAGAGAGGCATAAGATTGATGCTTGAGCCAAAGTCGCATAATTCCTTCTCAAAGGTGATGGTCCCTATAGTACAGGGAATCAGAAAGCTTCCAGGATTTGGCATCTTCTGAGGGATCTTTTTTGGACTAAGGCGTTGCACTCTTTGGTCAGTACCACAGTCTCATTTCCCCTTGAGGCTTTTGGACATGCCACAGAAGGGGGGGTCCTTCTCCAACACCTCTGCATGAGAAGAATTGGCCTTCAGCTTTGATACAGAAAAATTAATCCGTATAACTACCGGCAAGTGTACCGAGATGTATCAAGTAATAAAACTCACAAGAGTGAGGTCGATCTCACGAGGATTGAAGGATTAAGCAATCAATAGTTAATTGATTATTCTAGTTAGACAATCATAGTTGAATGATGAGCAAACAAGGAAATGTAAATGACTTGAAAGTAAAAGAAAGTAATAAAGAGCAAGAAAGTAAGGAACATAGAAGTAAAGTGTAAGAAAATAAAGTGCTGGAAAGTAAATTGCAAGGAATTAAAAGTACAAAAAAGTAAATGACGGAAAGTTAAAATACTTAGAAGTAAAAATAAAAAGAAAAGCATTGGGATCAAGAGATATTGTTTTCTCAGGATCAACAATTCTCGTCTCCTTTTCAATCATGCAATCATTGATCTATTGGCAAATCATAAGTAATCAAACCCCAATCTTTTAGTGATTTAATTTCTCTTAACTTGATCAATTGCCAATCTCTTGATCTAATTAGTCATAAGAAGAGATGAAGAATGGTCTTTGATTTAGAGCCACACAATTTCATGAGTCAAGTATTGGGAAGGTTATATGTCAAGTATCAATCCCAAACCCAATTTCATAACCATTGTGAGAAAGAACTTCAAGCACAATTCTATGTTCCCTCTCTCGAGGCTCCCATAGAATCCAAGTTAGGTTCAATTTCTTTCTCAAGAGAATTGAACCCATGTGATGAAGAACGGAAATTCTTTCTAAAGAAACAATAAAAGAAGAATTGAAGATGAAGAATGAAAAAAATCAATCCATTAAATTGCAATAGAGCTATCTTTCCCAATAGAAAGAGTTAGTGATACATAACTAAAATATTTATAAAGTAAGAAGGAAAATGGAGGAGAAGAAAAGTGTGTGAAGGGAGAGTCTGATGATGCCTCTCTGTATGTCAGCCAAGAATCCCCTTTCTTGATGAACTAAAGCCTATTTATAAGCTAGCCTAGATTACAAACTCAAATGAAATTCGAAACAAATTACAATTAAATAAAATTAACTATTCTAGATGATTTTTGTGGCCTTGATTGGTTGACAATTGTGGGCTTGCTTGATTGAATTTTAAGTGGACTTGGAGTAAAATTAATTGAGCAAAGATGAGGCTCCAGGAGTGCTTGACATGTATTGGGCGCTTCTTTGGGCTTGGGCTTGTGGAAGGCGCTTGCTGACAAACTTGAGTGCGAGGTTGGGGGTTAGCGTGACACCTCCAGGAAAGTGCTATGCTTTCTCAAGAGCATGGGTGGAGAGCATTGAAGCATGATTGGTGCTCTTCAGCAATCTTGAGTGCAAGCGCCACCTAAAAAATGTGGCCTCTTGAAGTTGGTATGCTTGTGTGCTTGAGACAGGGAACCACGCTCTTGCATGAGCTTGAGAGAGAGCGCCACTTGAGAGTGTGTTTGGTGAGTGTTGTGACATGGTTGTGGCACTCTTCAGTGAGCTTGGTGAAGAGCGTGGAGTGAGAATTGTGACATGATGTTGGCTCTCTTGAGGGACACTCTCGAGTGAACTTGATGGAGAGCTTGAGGTGAGCTTGTGACATGGTTATAGCGCACTGTAGTGAGCTTCATGGAGAGCGTAGAGTGAGTGTTGATGAATGCTGGCGCTCCCCAGTGAGCTTGATGCAGAGCGCCAGGAGTGAGTTCTGGTCCTGGGTTGCTGGCTCTGTTGCTTCATGTGGGGTGTTTTGGGGCTTTAAAGATGCCAATTGTTTGTCTTTAAATTTCATACACACTATAGACTATTATACAACGTTAAAAAGCTCTTAATGTCAGCTTTCTAACACAACCAAAAGCACCTCATTTGGACCTCTGTAACTCAAGTTATGCTCTTTGACGTGGCGGAAATTGGCAGATTAAGAATTTATAAAGAAAACAGCGTTGCAAGTATAGTTCTCAACCGACTAAAATTCACTTATCAATTTAGAAGAGTTGTCACAAGATTTTAGAAATTAAATACTGGGATTATGAATCCCAGGTCGTCTCTCAACGAGATGCAGAGAGAGTGCTATTTTAACAATCAGAGGTTTTCCAAGAGATTTTTGAGTTTTAAGAAACAGAGAAATAAAGGATTGAGAATTTATGTAATTCAATTAAAAGCCTTGATCAGGAGAAGGTTAAATAAAGGTTCTATCCCTGTTGAACTTTTCCCAAGTGTAATAATAAAAGGGTTGTTGTCCTACTTAGTTATCCCTTATATGATAAGGGAAAGTCAAGTACTCTCAAACTAATCCTATCGCTTGTGTCCTAATCCTTTCTTAAGAAAGGATTAGAGTTGAGGACAGGAGAATTAGCCAACAACTTCTAATTAATATTAACACTTAAGTATTCGAACTCAAGGTTTTCCTTTTAATCAACTCCCCATCAATTTAGAAAACTACTCCATTATCATGAATATAACTTCCACAGAATTAAGAGAGGAATAAAAGGAAGACATGATAATTAATAACTAAAAATCAATTAAAAGTAAAAATGGTTCTTTGCATTAATAAATCCCAAAATCATGAACATACTTATCTAAACAGAGTCAATGGGCAATAAAAGGGTGAAGGAATAGATAAACAAACTAGAATGAGGAAGCTCCAACGGAGGTAATGAATCTTCTCAATATCCAAAGCAAAGCAATAAGAACTCAAAAACTATGAATGTGAAGAAAACCTAGAGGAAGGAGTAGTATTCTCTCTAGATTTCAAACTAAACTAAAAACTATGCAGCATGTCAATGTGTCTTGAGTCTCTGGTGTTCCCTGGCTCTATTCTGTGTTTTTGGGCCGAAAACTGGGTCTAAGACTGGCCCGAAATCGCCCCCAGCAATTTTTGTTAATTCTACAGATCGCACATATCACGCGTACGTGTCAGTCACGCGTTCGCGTCGCTGGTTGTTTTGGCGTGTGATGAGCGGATAATTTATACGCTTTTTGGCACTGTTTTTAGTATGTTTTTAGTACATTTTAGTTAGTTTTTATTATATTTTTCTTAGTTTTTAATTAAAAATTCACTTTTCTGGACTTTACTATGAGTTTGTGTGTTTTTCTATGATTTCAGGTATTTTCTGGCTGAAATTGAGGGACCTGAGCAAAAATCTGATTCAAAGGCTGAAAAAGGACTGCAGATGCTGTTGGATTCTGACCTCCCTAAACTCGAAGTGGATTTTCTGGAGCTACAGAAGCCCAATTGGCGCGCTCTTAATTGCGTTGGAAAGTAGACATCCTGGGCTTTTCAGAAATATCTAATAGTCCATACTTTGCCCAAGGATTGATGGCCCAAATCGGCGTTCCAAATCAGCTTCAGAATTCCCGGCGTTTAACGCCGGAACTGGCACAAAAGTTGGTGTTAAACGCCCAAACTGGCACAAAAGCTGGCGTTTAACTCTAGAAAAGTCTCTTCACATGAAAGCTTCAATGCTCAGCCCAAGCACACACCAAGTGGACCCCGGGAGTGGATTTTTCCATCATTTACTCATTCTTGTAAACCTTAGGTTACTAGTTCACTATAAATAGGACTTTTTGCTATTATATCTTTATCTCATGACACATTACATGTCCCATACTGTATCTTCTACAGCATGAGTCTCTAAACCCCATGGTTGGGGGTGAGGAGCTCTGCTGTGTCTTGATGAATTAATGCAATTACTACTATTTTTCATTCAATCACGCTTGCTTCTATTCTAAGATACCACTTGTTCTTCAACCTGATGAATGTGATGATCCATGACACTCATCATCATTCTCACCTATGAACGTGTGCCTGATAACCACCTCTGTTCTACCTTCGATTGAGTGTGTATCTCTTGGATTCCTTAATCAGAATCTTCGTGGTATAAGCTAGAATCCATTGGCGGCCATTCGTGAGAACCCGGAAAGTCTAAACCTTGTCTGTGGTATTTCGAGTAGGATTCAGGGATTGAATGGATGTGACGAGCTTTACACTCGCGAGTGTTGGGCGTAGTGACAGACGCAAAAGGATCAATGGATCCTATTCCAGCATGATCGAGAACCGACAGATGATTAGCCGTGCGGTGACAGCGTGCGTTGAACATTTTCACTGAGAGGACGGGAGGTAGCCATTGACAACAGTGAAACCCAACATACAGCTTGCCATGGAAGGAGCCTTGCGTCCATGAAGAAGAAGACAGTAGGAAAGCAGAGATTCAGAAGATAGAGCATCTCCAAAACCTCAACCTTTTCTCCATTACTGCAAAATAAGTATTTATTTCATGTTCTTTTACTTTTTACAATTAAATCTGAGAATTATTGATATCCTGACTAAGAGTTACAAGATAACCATAGCTTGCTTCAAGCCGACAATCTCCGTGGGATCGACCTTTACTCACGTATGGTATTACTTGGACGACCCAGTGCACTTGCTAGTTAGTTGTGCGGAATTACAAAAGTGTGATTGTGATTTCGTGCACCAAGTTTTTGGCGCCGTTGTCAGGGATTTTTCGAGTTTGGACAACTGACGGTTTATCCTCTTGCTTAGATTAGGAATATTTTATTTTTGTTGGTTTAGAGTCTTTTATTTGAGTTTAGTTTCATATTTTAAGTTTGGTGTCAATTGCATGCTTTTACTTTCTTTTAATTTTTCGAATTTGCATAGTCTTAGTTGTTTCTTGATCTTTAAAAATTCTAAGTTTTGTGTCTTCTTTGTGTTTTCCTTTAAATTTTTAAAATTTTGTGTTTGATTTTCTAAAAAAAAATTAAGTTTGGTGTCATTTTGTTGTTTTTCTCTTTCCTCATTAAAATTCAAAAATCAAAAAAATATCCTTTCCTTGTTTTACTCATAATTTTCGAAATTTTGCATAAATTTTCAAAATCATATCTTCTTTTTAGTCAAGTCAAAATTCTAATTTCAAAAATTGATTTTTTTAAAATCTTTTCAAAAATAATAATAGAATAAAATAATATCCACATCATCTCCCGTTCTCCATCATGGACCTAAGTGGAATTGAGCAGTCTAGAAGGACTCTGGGGTCATATGCTAACCCCACTACATCTGCATATGGGAGTAGCATCTGTATACCTCCCATTAAAGCAAGCAGCTTTGAGCTAAATCCTCAACTCATTATCACGGTGCAACAAAATTGCTTGTATTCCGGTCTTCCACAGGAAGAACCTACTGAGTTTCTGGCACAGTTCTTACAAATTGCTGACACAGTACGTGATAAAGAAGTGGATCAGGATGTCTACAGATTGTTACTGTTTTCATTCGCTGTAAAAGATCAAGCTAAGAGGTGGTTGAATAACCAACCCATAGCAAGCATAAAAACATGGAGGCAGTTATCAGACAAATTCCTGAATCAATTTTACCCTCCAAAAAGGATGACACAGCTAAGGCTGGACATCCAAGGCTTTAAACAAGAGGATAATGAATCCCTTTATAATGCCTGGGAGAGGTATAGAGGTATGCTAAGGAAATGCCCCTCTGAAATATTTTCAGAGTGGGTACAGTTAGACATCTTCTACTATGGGCTTACAGAAAAAGCTCAGATGTTTTTAGGCCACTCAGCGGGTGGATCTATACACATGAGGAAGACGATTGAAGAGGCTCAAGAGCTCATAGATACGGTTGCTAGAAATCAACATCTATACTCAAGCAGTGAGTCCTCTATAAAAGAAGAAGCTATGGTAGTAACTATTGATCCTAATCCTCAAGAACAGATTGTTGAACTTAATCAACAATTACTCCTGATAACAAATCAATTAGCAGAGTATAAAGAGATGCTCCAAGAAACTAAAAATGCTAACCAGAATATGGAAGCACAATTGAATCAGACAAGACAGCAGCTATCTAAACAGATAACAGAAGAATGCCAAGCTGTTAAATTAAGGAGTGGGAAGACATTGAATGTATCAACTCAAAGCAGCAGAAAGCCAAGAAAGGAACAACTGACAGAGGATAACCAAACCACTGCCCAAAATCCCTATGAGGACAGTAAGAGCCCAGAGAGGAATACTTCTGGTGTTCAAACGCCAGAAAAAGGGGAAAAGTTGGCGTTAAACGCCCATTCCTTGCCCAGTTTTGGCGTTCAAACGCCAGAAAAGGGTGGAAAGCTGGCGTTAAACGCCCATCCTGCACCCAGTCCTGGCATTCAAACGCCAATGAGGAATCAGACACCTGAGAGTGCTGATAGTAACCCCTCTAAGAAAGCTTCTCCAACCCCCTCTGTAGGGAATAAACCTGCAGCAACTAAGGTTGAAGAATATAAAGCCAAGATGCCTTATCCTCAGAAACTCCGCCAAGCGAAACAGGATAAACAATTTGCCCGCTTTGCAGACTATCTCAGGACTCTTGAAATAAAGATTCCGTTTGCAGAGGCACTTGAGCAAATACCTTCTTATGCTAAGTTCATGAAAGAGATCTTAAGTCATAAGAAGGATTGGAGAGAAACTGAAAAGGTGTTTCTCACTGAAGAATGCAGTGCAGTCATTTTGAAAAGCTTACCAGAGAAGCTTCAAGATCCAAGAAGCTTTATGATACCATGCACATTAGAAGATGCTTGTACCAAGACAGCCCTATGTGACCTTGGAGCAAGTATCAACCTGATACCTGCAACTACTATCAGAAAGCTTGGGTTGACTGAAGAAGTCAAACCAACCCGGATATGTCTCCAACTTGCTGATGGTTCCATTAAATATCCATCAGACATAATTGAAGACATGATTGTCAAGGTTGGGCCATTTACCTTTCCCACTGACTTTGTAGTGCTGGAAATGGAGGAGCACAAGAGTGCAACTCTCATCCTAGGAAGACCCTTCCTAGCAACTGGACGCACTCTTATTGATGTACAAAAAGGGGAAGTGACCCTAAGTCAATGAGGATGAGTTCAAGTTGAATGCTGTCAAAGCTATGCAGCATCCAGACACATCAAATGACTGCATGAGCACTGATATTATTGACTCTTTGGTGGAAGAGATCAATATGACTGAGAGTCTTGAATCAGAGCTAGAGGACATCTTTAAAGATGTTCAGCCTGATCAGGAGGAACCAGAGGAAATAAAAGAACCTCTGAAAATTCCTCAGGAAGAGGATAAGCCTCCCAAACCTGAGCTTAAACCACTACCACCATCCCTGAAGTATGCATTTCTAGGAGAAGGTGACACTTTTCCAGTGATCATAAGCTCTGCTTTAAATTAATAGGAAGAGGAAGCACTAATTCAAGTGCTAAGGACACACAAGACAGCTCTTGGATGGTCCATAAGTGATCTTAAGGGCATTAGCCCAGCAAGATGCATGCACAAGATCCTATTGGAGGATAATTCCAAGCCAGTGGTTCAACCACAAAGGCGGCTAAATCCAGCCATGAAGGAGGTGGTGCAGAAAGAGGTCACTAAGTTACTAGAGGCTGGGATTATTTATCCTATTTCTGATAGCCCCTGGGTGAGCCCTGTTCAAGTTGTCCCCAAGAAGGGAGGCATGACAGTGGTTCATAATGAAAAGAATGAACTGGTTCCTACATGAACATTTACAGGGTGGCGTATGTGTATTGACTACAGAAGGCTCAATACAGCCACCAGAAAGGCTCATTTTCCTTTACCATTCATAGACCAGATGCTAGAAAGACTAGCGGGTCATGATTATTACTGCTTTTTGGATGGCTATTCAGGCTACAATCAAATTGCAGTGGATCCTCAAGATCAAGAGAAAACAGCATTCACCTATCCTTCTGGCGTATTTGCTTACAGAAGAATGCCTTTTGGTCTATGCAATGCACCTGCAACTTTTCAGAGGTGCATGCTATCCATCTTCTTTGATATGGTAGAGAAGTTCTTGGAAGTCATCATGGATGACTTCTCAGTATTTGGAGACCCATTCAACTCCTATCTTGATCATCTAGCACTTGTCCTGAAAAGGTGCCAAGAGACTAACCTGGTCTTAAACTGGGAGAAATGTCACTTTATGGTGACTGAAGGAATTGTCCTTGGGCACAAAATTTCAAGCAAGGAAATAGAGGTGGATCAAGCAAAGGTAGAAGTAATTGAAAAATTACCACCACCTGCCAATGTTAAGGCAATCAGAAGCTTTCTGGGGCATGCAGGATTCTACAGAACGTTTATAAAGGATTCTTCAAAAATTACAAAACCTCTAAGCAACCTGCTAGCTGCTGACACACAATTTGTGTTTGACACAGAGTGTCTGCAGGCATTTGAGACCCTGAGAGCCAAGCTGGTCACAGCACCAGTCATTTCTGCACCAGACTGGACATTACCATTCGAACTAATGTGTGATGCCAGTGACCATGCTATTGGTGTTGTGATGAGCGGATAATTTATACGCTTTTTGGCACTGTTTTTAGTATATTTTTAGTACATTTTAGTTAGTTTTTATTATATTTTTCTTAGTTTTTAATTAAAATTCACTTTTTTGAACTTTACTATGAGTTTGTGTGTTTTTCTATGATTTCAGGTATTTTCTGGCTGAAATTGAGGGACCTGAGCAAAAATCTGATTCAGAGGCTGAAAAAGGACTGTAGATGCTGTTGGATTCTGACCTCCCTGCACTCGAAGTAGATTTTCTGGAGCTACGGAAGGCCAATTGGCGTGCTCTCAATTGCGTTGGAAAGTAGACATCCTGGGCTTTTCAGCAATATTTAATAGTTCATACTTTGTCCAAGGATTGATGGCCCAAACCGGCGTTCCAAATCAGCTTCAGAATTCCCGGCGTTTAACACCGGAACTGGCACAAAAGTTGGAGTTAAACGCCCAAACTGGCACAAAAGCTGGCGTTTAACTCCAGGAAAAGTCTCTACACATGAAAGCCTCAATGCTCAGCCCAAGCACACACCAAGTGGACCCCGGGAGTCAATTTTTACGTCATTTACTCATTCTTGTAAACCTTAGGTTACTAGTTCACTATAAATAGGACTTCTTGCTATTGTATCTTTATCTCATGACACATTACACGTCCCATACTGTATCTTCTACGGCATGAGTCTCTAAATCCCATGGTTGGGGGTGAGGAGCTCTGCTGTGTCTTGATGAATTAATGCAATTACTACTATTTTTCATTCAATCACGCTTGCTTCTATTCTAAGATACCACTTGTTCTTCAACCTGATGAATGTGATGATCCGTGACACTCATCATTATTCTCACCTATGAACGTGTGCCTGACAACCACCTCCGTTCTACCTTCGATTGAGTGTGTATCTCTTGGATTCCTTAATCAGAATCTTCGTGGTATAAGCTAGAATCCATTGGCGGCCATTCGTGAGAACCCGAAAAGTCTAAACCTTGTCTGTGGTATTTCGAGTAGGATTCAGGGATTGAATGGATGTGACGAGCTTCAAACTCGCGAGTGTTGGGCGTAGTGACAGACGCAAAAGGATCAATGGATCCTATTCCAGCATGATCAAGAACCGACAGATGATTAGCCGTGCGGTGACAGCGTGCGTTGAACATTTTCGCTGAGAGGACAGGAGGTAGCCATTGACAACGGTAAAACCCAACATACAGCTTGCCATGGAAGGAGCCTTGCGTGCATAAAGAAGAAGACAGTAGGAAAGCAGAGATTCAGAAGATAGAGCATCTCCAAAACCTCAACCTTTTCTCCATTACTGCAAAATAAGTATTTATTTCATGTTCTTTTACTTTTTACAATTAAATCTGAGAATTATTGATATCCTGACTAAGAGTTACAAGATAACCATAGCTTGCTTCAAGCCGACAATCTCCGTGGGATCGACCCTTACTCACGTAAGGTATTACTTGGACGACCCAGTGCACTTGCTGGTTAGTTGTGCGGAATTACAAAAGTGTGATTGTGATTTTGTGCACCAGCGTGTCACGTGTTCGCTTCGAGCACGCGCTCACGTCATATTGCAAAACTCTAATCCACGCGTACGCGTCAGGCACACGCACGTGTCACTACAATTTTCTCCATGTCGCGCGCACGCGTGAGCCATGCGTGCGCGTCGCTGCTCGCTGGTTATCTTCTTAGTTTCTTGTGTTCCTTCCATTTTTTGCAAGCCTCCTCTCCATCCTCTAAGTCATTCCTGCCCTATAAAGATTGATACACTTAACACACGGATTACGGTATCGAATGATATAAAGGAGAATTAAAATACACAAATTAAAGTCTTTAGGAAGCAAGTTTTTAACCATAGATCAAGACTAGGAAGAAGTTGTAAAGCCATGCAAATCATATGAATAAGTGGGTAAATACTTGATAAAAACCACTCAATTAAACACAAGATATACCATTAAATAGAGGTTTATCACTCCTTTAAAGATGACAAGGTCATGTTGTCAAGATTGCTGCCGCTGGTGGGCGAGCTTGCTCGAGAGCGTGGAAGAGAACGCCAGGCCTACTTCCAGGTCCCATTTCAACGCCAGATTTTGAGGCTCTAATTGAATGTCCACCCCAAACTATAATATATCGTTGGAATGCTCTGGATTTCTACTTTCCAATGCAGCTGAGATCACATCAATTAGAGCTCTACAAATCATGTTATACTCCGTTGAAGAAGGTAGGGTCATGCTGATTTGGGGGCTGGCGCTCTTGGCATAAGAGTTTGGTGGAGAGCATGGGTGAGAGCGCTGCATGCTCCAGGAGAGCGTTGCGCTCTCACAAGAGCGCCAGACAAGAGCGCCAAGTCATTTTTGGTGCTTCCCCCCCTTATGGATCATGAGACACACTTTTTTGCGTGGCCTAAGGTTCAAAGTGTGTCCAAAGTTCCTTTTTCTTCCTTTTGATCTTGTTTTGTACTTTTTGCTTCTTTTTCTACCATTCCCGACAAAATTAATCAAATCAAAGGGCCTAAAGCAATATATGACTTAAGCACAAAAATGCTCAACATTTGGACATTATGAACTAATTTTTGGTGTGAAAAAGCATAGAAAAACACACATGATGCACACCCATCAAGCTTCCTGAGGATTGCCAAGAACCGAGCAATTTGCTCTTCCTTAGGCTCCTCTTGCTCATCTGAAGAGGGATATTTTTCATGTTCCTCTCTGTGCAAAGTGGCATAAAAAGTAACAATCTCAGTCTCCTCATGAGCTCTGATTTCTTTGAGCTCCTCAATAGCAAGCTCCTCTTTGGGTTCGGTTACAACCTCCATGGTGAGGGTCTTGCACTCTTTCCTTGGATTCACTTTTATGTTGCTAGGAAGAGTGTTGGAAGGGATCTCTGGGATCCTCTTGCTTAGCTGACCAATCTATATCTCAAAATTCTTGATGGATGACCTAGCTTCTGTCATGAAAGTATGCATAGTCCTGGAGAGATTAGAGACAATAGTAGCCAACACCACAAGATTTCTATTTATTTATGGGATTTTTTTATGGAGGTTTTTTAAAAACTCCCCAATCTATTTTATTTGTGGCATAATCTAAAACTCCCATTAATTACTGCTAGTTAAAATTTAAAAATCTCAAGCCCAAAATATTCCAAAATCCAAATCAATGTTTATGTGAAATCTGAAATCCTAGATCTACCACCACCACTTTCATCTCTTCTCCATTATCACCATCAAGCTCGCTCCAGTGTTTAAGATGAGAGGGAGAGTAAGCTCGCCACTGTCGCCATTCATGTCCTCGTCGTTGCCGCCATCAAGCTTCTATGTCACTGTATTGTTTCCTTCATCTACACGCCATAGCTTTTGAGATCAGAGAGAGTAAGTTCATAGCCACCGCCGGCACCTCCATCAAGCTTATCCGTCGACACACTTGATTTTCTCCTCAATTACCTAAGTTCAATTTCTCTTTGTTCATTTTCTTTCTTTTTCATTGTTATTTATTTAACTAAGTTTGGATATTCTTTTGTTTTTCACTTTTTCTCTACATTTTTCATGCATATATAGTGTGGTCGGAATTTGTTATGAAGAAAGATCGCAGTGGTGGTAGTGCGGAAGCGGTGATAGTGCAACGACAATGGCAGCGGTAGAGCAAAGAATGGTTCTTCATAGAGCGCAACAGGTGAAGAAGAGTAGACATTGACCGAGGTCGCGAAGCTCAGAGTATCGCGGCGTCACCTTCTATCGAAGGATCGGACAATGTGAATCGCATATTTGGTTAGGAATCAATAATTCAATCATAACTTTCTTGTTGAGTTTTATTTCTCCATTTTGATCATTTTATAATTGATGCTATTTATATTTTATTTTATTCTTCTTTTTTCCCCTGATTCAACAACTCCATTCTCTGATCATGATTATTGATTAATTATGCTATTGATTCAACAACAGCTTGATGGATTCTTCCCTTTTCTTGGAAATTGATGCTTTTCCCAGTAATAACAGCACATATTAGAGACCATTGGAGCAAAGCAAAGGCTGTTGATATTTGATAAGCACAACAATGACCCTAAGGTTAGTAAGCAAAACCATTTTCATTCATTTTATTTTTTCAACTCTTGTTTTCTCTATTTTATTGTATAAGTTGATTATAACATCTTTACTCATGTCAGGGTTAATGCACTGTCTAACTAACCTTGTTGTTGCAGTTTCTGAGGATGATGGTAATTCATGATGCAGTTTGCTTTAAGTTTAGTAGCAGGATTGATTTAAGACACTGAAGCTTTTGTTTGCAATTGTTTGAACAGAGAATTCTAGTTAGTTTGCACTAGTCACTTTTAAGAGATAGAAGTTGGGAAAACTGTTCCAGTTTGGTACTGCTAACATCCAAATTTTGATTATTCATTTCTTCAAGTTCATCTGATTCTTATTTCTTGTCAGATATAATCTGTAACAGGTACAATATGCTTGATCAAGGTTTGGTTAAGGAATTGGTGTTTTCATTTTGGCTAAACCGTAACCCAGAGGAAGAGAATGGGGGCGAACTTGTTTTTGGAGGTGTTGATCCCAATCACTACAAGGGAAAGCACACTTATGTACTTGTGTCAAGAAAAGGATATTGGGAGGTTAATCATTAAATATAATCTTTTTTCTTAAAAATTACAATGCATTTTTTATTTTCCTTCTTTTTTTACTAACTTTTATCCTTTTTTTTTTCTTTGCAAAAGTTTGATATGGGAGATATACTTATTGGAGACAAAAAAACTAGTATGTGAAGAACAAAGAAATTAGTATAATTCTACTAGTTTTTCTTATGACATGATCATAAATGGTTCGTGATTTCAGTTCTAGTTTACTGACCTAATCACATTGCTATCTAGGGATTTGTATTGACAGCAGTTCAGCTATTGCAAACTTAGGGACTTCTTTGTTGGCAGGTCCAACGGTATGAATAAAATAAGTACTCTAACCATGGTTTCCAGTTTGTTCTTCAATTCATTTTGTAGAATTTAGGGAGGTTAATAAAAGGTAGGTAACAAATTCCTTGATTTGGGATATACAAAAGCTTGGACCCAACTTGCCATTAGGAGTTGGAATTCATACACAAGGGTAGCAGCACTGTTAGCTATAGACCTAATGTCTTCTCTACCACTCTCTCCCATATCATTGCCACCAACTCTTACCACTTCCTCATTCCCTTCATTCCCATCCGAGGTACTCTCTTTATCATCTTTCCTTCCATCGAAATTTCCAACCCCAACTAGTAAAAATATGAAAGATCTTTTAGCATTTTCATGTGTTTTCTTTGTCTTTCTAATATCATCCACTGTATTCTAATGACATTGAACTTTGTTGCTGGTGGTAACTTTCTACTTTTGGTAGGGAAATGGCCAGTGCTGGTTTATCTGGAACTCTTTCGTCAGGAATTGGAAATTTGAACCAACTCTGAACATTATGAGTGTCTCTCTTATTCTCCACATAAATTGCCTATACTTTTCATACTTAATGCTGAATTGTGGTGTATTATTGACTCAGAAGTATCTGAAAGATGCCTTGTTTATTATGCTTTTTGTTCATAAATAGTCATAATAATATTCCACAAATTTTTAATAGATGCCAAACAATGGTAGGAGAAAGATAAGTAGTCATAACTGCAATGAACTCGTTTTATCATGTGACTAAGTGAGTTTTTCATTGCTGAACTTAGGTTACTTGATAAACCCATATTTTATGATATAATTTATGCTGAATTTAAGTGTTTTATTCAATCCTTCACCCACTTATGCATGTGAAATTGCATGGTTTTACCTTCCCTTCCATATTATGAGATGTATGTGAAAAACATGTTTTCTAGGCTTTAAAAGTATTAATTTATTTATCTTTTATTACCATTCGATGCCGTGATTCGTGTGTTGAGTAATTTCAGATCTTCTAAGGTATGAATGACTTAAAAGATGAAAAGGAAACATGCAAAAATGGAAGGAAAGCATAAAACGGAGTTTTTGAAGAAACTGGCAGCGACGCGATCGCATGAGCGACGGGGCCGCATGCCAGCGCAAAATGGCAATGACGCGATTGCATGATTGACGCGATCGCGCGCCACAAGCGACACACATATGACGCGGACGTATGACTGAAGTGACCACGTGACAAGGAAAAATCCACATGACGCGACCGCGTGACCCACGCGGACGCGTGACAGAGGCCACGCACCAGAAATTACAGAAAGCGATCCCAGCGATTTCTGAAGCCCTTTTTAGCCCAAATCCAAGTCCAGAAAGCACAGACCAGAGGTTATGAAGTGGGGGAATGCATCCGAAAGGAGAGGGGAGCTAGCCAATTAGTTACTTTTCATAGTTTAGATGTAGTTTTAGTGAAAGAGGTTCTCTCCTCTCTCTTAGGATTTAGAAATTAGGATTTTTTAGAAATTAAGAATTTAATTCAACTCTTCATATCAGGTTCAATATTCCTTTATTTTGACCTCTCTTCTACTTTGAGATACTTTAATGCTTTTATTTATGTTTGATATATGCTGCCCAATTGGCTTATGAATATTTTCCATGTTAGATTTTACTGCTTTGAATGAATGTTATTTGAGGTATTCCAGATATTTATGATTTTAATTTAGCTTTCTACATTCCTGGCTTTGGTTAAGAAATCAGTAACTCTTGAGTTATCAAACTCAACGTGATCGATAATCGCTATCTTTGCTAATTAGCTTTAACTTCTATAATCCCAATCTTTTTCTAGGAATTAACTAAGATTTGAAGATCAAAATAATTAGCCATTTGACCTTCCTTCGCACCAGCAGAGGTTAACTAAGTGGAATTAAGATTCAATTTTCATCATCATTGATAAGGATAACTAGGATAGGACTTCCAATTTCTCATACATTGTCAAGAGTTTATTTTACAGTCATTTATTTATTTTATTTGTCATTTATCATACTTGTTCCTCATTCTCAAAACCCCCAATTTACAAAACTCATAACCAATAATAAGAACACACCTCCCTGCAATTTCTTGAGAAGACGACCCGAGGTTTAAATCCTTCGGTTATCAATTTATTTAGGGGTTTGTTACTTGTGACAACCAAAATGTTTGTATGAAGGGATTTTTGTTGGTTCAGAATCTATACTTACAACGCGACTTTATAAAATTCTTAGATATTCTGTTTTTCAGGATGTCTGACTTTCAAGACAGGGGAAAGGGCAAAGTTACCACTGGAAAACGGAAAAGAAATGAATCCTCTGGTTCCATCCTGGGCATTTTACATGATGATTCCTGGCGGGAGAAGAACTTTACCCCGCAGGAAAAGGCTGATCAGTTGGTACCTTCAGCTGACCCAATAAAATTTACAAACAAATACTGTGAGGTGAAATACCCAACCTTTGCCACCGGCAGGAACCTACACCTGGAAAGGACCCTCAAAATTCCAGAAGAACTTCAACAGTACACCTCAGATCAGATCAAACAGAGAGGCTGGTTCTTCCTGGAGAGGAACCTAATTGAGGTCAATTCATCTGGGTTAGAGAATTCTACAGTAATTACTTTCTCTCTTCCCTGGATGCAGTCCAGCTCAGAGGCAAGCAGATTCTGGTTGCTGAGGAAGCAATTGAAGAAATCCTCCATCTTCCACCTAAATCAGATCATCCAGATGGTTACTAGAGAGCTGAGGAAGAAATGAGATTTATGAGGTTTGATTGGGATGTAGTGAAGAAGGACATCACCCTTGATCCTATTGTTCCTTGGGCTATGGGTACAAGTACATTGGTACCAAAGGGAATCAGGCTTATATATCTGAATGATGAGGCTTGTCTATGGCAACAAATTCTGAGCAACTATGTGATGCCCAGTACTCATGAGACAGAGGTGCCAGCTGCCATGATTACCCTCATCTGGTGTGTGATGACGGGTAAGGACCTTTATCTACCTCGCTTCATCCGGCATTACATGGCCAGCGTCCATGTTAGACGCACCCTCTCTTTTCCTTACCTGATTACTCAGTTGGGTCGCCGAGCTGAGGTACCTTGGGAGGCTGTTGATGAAAAGCCACCTGCCGCAGAGTGCCGAAAGATCATCACTCACAGTTGGAAGTTCTTGGCTTTCGGCTACCGTCCTCCATTTCTCACTGACACTACTGAGGCCGCCACTTCTTCAGCTACCCCTTCTGCCCCTACTGGCCCAGCACCACCCACTGCACCCCCACCTGCTCCTGAGCCCGTCTACCGTTTGGTGTGCCACCTCTTTGACCGCCATCACCAGCAGCAGATTGAGAGATCTGACCGCCGCAGCAGGCAACTTTTTGAGAGGTCTGAGCGTCGCCACAAGCGATGCTATGAGCATCTCAAGCTGATGATCTACTCTGGTGGTGACATTCCCTCCGAGCCCGACACGCCTTCCGACACTTATAAGGAAGAGGTGAGCGATCATGAGGAAGCACCTACCCAGGCTGAGCAGGGAGGTCCCAACCACACTGCACCACATTGTGAGGAGCACCACCAGCTACAGACTACAGATCCGGAGATTCCTCTACGGACAGAGCCCCCGCTTCAGCAGACCACTCCTCCGATCCTCACAGCGACTGCAGACCCTCAGCCTACCATCGAGACACCAGCAGCCCATCCTTCTGGAGATGACACTCCTTCACACCCAGCTTGAGTGAGCATCGAGGACGATGCTATTATTTAAGTGTGGGGAGGTTGCCATCTTTGGCATATATTTATTTTGGTAAACCACTACAAACTCTCTTCTTATTTTGTTCATTTTCTGTATTTTTGCATATTTTTCTCTTTTTGCTTTTTATTGTACTTTTTGCATTATGCACTTTGAGCTATATGTATACTATCTTGGATATTTTATCTTGAGTTGCACATTAGTTTACTAGTTATATTTTAAGTGGATTAATTATTATAGTTTACCCCTTTTAGCATATGATAGTTGATTTGATTGAAAATAAAAAGGAAGTAAGCTAGAAACTTTAACAGAATAAAAACAATCCACACCTTGTATATATAGCATTACATGTTAGTTAGTTAACAATATTTCATCAAGGAGGAACACTGAAAGTTTAAAGCCATCCAATATATATGTTACATTGAGAATAATGGGAACTCTTGATTTCTACCTGCATGACATATATAAGTGATATATGATTTTTGAGTTAGAGAACACACAACCTGTGAGTTTTGAGCTTAATTGTATGGTTACATTTAAACCATAATATTTTATTCCTGTGTGTTCCGCCCTTCTTATTTATTCTGGTGTTCTTTACTTTGTTTTAATCTATATGTCCGATTATAGAACATAGACACATACCAAGAAAGTGATTGAGGCCATTGTTTGATTCTAGCTCACCACTCCCAAATTAGCCTACCTTTTGCATCACCCTTGTTAGCTCTCTTGAGCCTTTTAATCCCCTTCTTCCTTATAACTACATTACTAGCCTTAAGCAGAAAAACAAAATAAAAATCTCAAGTTGAATTCTTGGTTAGCTTAACATAGATTTTGTGTAAAATTTAAGTGTAGGAAACTTTATGGGAACATGGGATGATAGAAAAGTAGGAAATTAAATTAAACAAGTTATGTGAAAATAATTTGGGAAGCATGCTCATGTGAAGTCAAAATAAATTAACTACCATGTGTAGAAAGAAAAAAGCGATGCATATGGAATACAAATAAATAGAAAAAAAATCAGAATATGAGCATGTAATATAAAAATGGGAGAAATATGGGAAAATAGGTGAAGAAGCTTTGCTTTACAAAATATGTATGTTAGGTGAGATCTTAGACTAATCAAGGATTCACTTAATTAGCTCACTTAGCCTTATACATATATCCTTACCTTTACCTTGGCCCCATTACAACCTTAATCAAAGACCTCATGATTTTTGTATGCCTATATTCTATAATTGTTGATTGGATAGATGAAGAAGAAAGTTATGGAAAATAAGAATAAAAAGAAGAATAGAGTGATTAACCCAATAAACACTGAGTGACTAGAGAGTAAACACAAAATCCAGTAAGGGTTCAATAGCTCATCACCATATATCTCTACTTCTATTATTAATTGTCTTGCAAGTTTGAAAAATATTTTATTTACCCATCTCAATTGTAAAAGTGCCTTAACATTATCTAAGGTTGGCTATGCATATATGATTCCTTGAGAATGTGAATTAATTTAACTACATGTAAAGTTTTATATATAAGTGGATAATAACTAGATTTGCATGACTCATTTAGGTAGATGCATTTAGAATAGATTGCATTGCATGAGATTCCACCACTTTACCTTACTCTTTATCTTGGATTTAGCATGAGGACATGCTATTGTTTAAGTGTGGGGAGGTTGATAAACCCATATTTTATGATATAATTTGTGCTGAATTTAAGTGTTTTATTCAATCCTTCACCCACTTATGCATGTGAAATTGCATGGTTTTACCTTTCCTTCCTTATTATGAGATGTATGTGAAAAACATGTTTTCTAGGCTTTAAAAATATTAATTTTAATTATCTTTTATTGCCATTCGATGCCGTGATTCGTGTGTTGAGTAATTTCAGATCTTCTAAGACAGGAATGACTTAAAGGATGAAAAGGAAACATGCGAAAATAGAAGAAAAGCATAAAATGGAGTTTTTGAAGAAACTGGCAGCAACGCGATCGCATGGGCGACGTGGCCGCATGCCAACGCGAAATGGCAATGACGCGATCGCATGATTGACGTGATCGCATGCCACAAGCAAAACGCATATGACGCGGATGCATGACTGAAGCGACCGCGTGACAAGGAAAATTCCACATGACGCGACCGCGTGACCCACGCGGACGCGTGACAGAGGCCATGCACCAAAAATTACAGAAAGCAATCCCAGCGATTTCTGAAGCCCTTTTTGGCCCAAATCCAAGTCCAGAAAGCACAGACCAGAGGTTATGAAGTGGGGGAATGCATCCGAAAGGAGAGGGGAGCTAGCCAATTAGTTACTTTTCATAGTTTAGATGTAGTTTTAGTGAGAGAGGTTCTCTCCTCTCTCTTAGGATTTAGAAATTAGGATTTTTTAGAAATTAAGGATTTAATTCAACTCTTCATATAAGGTTCAATATTCCTTTATTTTGACCTCTCTTCTACTTTGAGATACTTTAATGCTTTTATTTATGTTTGATTTATGTTTCCCAATTGGCTTATGAATATTTTCCATGTTAGATTCGACTACTTTGAATGAATGTTATTTGAGGTATTCCAGATATTTATGATTTTAATTTAGCTTTCTACATTCCTGGCTTTGGTTAAGAAATCAGTAACTCTTGAGTTATCAAACTCAACGTGATCGATAATCGCTATCTTTTCTAATTAGCTTTAACTTCTATAATCCCAATCTTTTTCTAGGAATGAACTAGGATTTGAAGATCAAACTAATTAGCCACTTGACCTTCCTTCGCACCAGCAGAGGTTAACTAAGTGGAATTAAGATTCAATTTTCATCATCATTGATAAGGATAACTAGGATAGGACTTCCAATTTCTCATACCTTGCCAAGAGTTTATTTTACAGTCATTTATTTATTTTATTTGTCATTTATCATACTTGTTCCTCATTCTCAAAACCCCCAATTTACAAAACTCATAACCAATAATAAGAACACACGTCCCTGCAATTCCTTGAGAAGACGACCCGAGGTTTAAATACTTCGGTTATCAATTTATTTAGGGGTTTGTTACTTATGACAACCAAAACGTTTGTACGAAGGGATTTCTGTTGGTTCAGAATCTATACTTACAACGCGAATTTATAAAATTCTTTACTAGCAAAAATTCCGACGTCATTACTACAGAACAATCAGTTATTTGGTCCTATCCTAGCTGAGATAGGCAAGTTGTTAGGGCTTCAAACTCTAAACCTTTCTAGTAACCAGTTTGTTGGAGAAATTCCTAGTTCTTTGGGCTTATTGTCTCAACTAAGTTACTTATGAGTGTGTCTTAACAAATAGATAGATGATGATGTTATTTTAATCTTGTTCTTTTTGTTCCTCTTAAATTTTAATTTTATTCATTAGTGTTTCTCTAACTCCTTGGTTCCTAATTCAATCATGCCAAGCTTTTCAGGCAGCTCAACAAAAATAATCTATCTGGACAGATTCCTCCACTTGTTGCTAACTTGACAGGTCTTTCATTCTTGTATGTCCTCTACTCCTCTATGAAACTTTGTAATAACTTTACCTCCTCAATCAGTCAAATATAGTTCCATAACCTTATATTGTTTGTAGGGACTTGTCATTTAATAATCTCAGTGGTCCCACTCCAAAAATTTTGGCAAAAGGTTATAGGTAGGTTCTTTAATTGTATCAGATTTTTTGCCTAGATATGCAACAGCTAAATTCTGATTATCCAATAGTGTGTTTCTGTAATTTTATATATTAGCATTAAATTATAGGAACCTTATCTCATAATGAAGCTGGAATCTACTGAGAAGACCTAGCAAGATTTATCAGTATAAAAATTTTTGTCTTTTTTGTTTCTATGAAATTTTGCTGCAACCAATTATCTAAATTGATTTATTATTATTGTTATTAAAAGTTTGGTTGGTGTTTTAGGTTAAGCTTGTTGTCCCTGACGTTGTGTCTAATCCGATTGAGTACAAAAAATTGGCACAATTAGTGGCAGAGCTTGATGAGGTACTTTCATTTGTAATGTGAACCTCACCTGATATTTCTTTTTGCACTGTATTAAGGTGAAAATGTAATTTTAAAATTTCTAAATTTCAATGCAGGTCGTGTCCACGTATAGGAGATTTAAAGTGTGTGAAAAGGCTTTAGAAGAAACAAAAGGTTTGATTAGGTTTCAGTGCTTGAGTGCTTATTCATCCTTTTTAGTGACTTTTAGACAATTGAAGTGTGTTTGATACCTCCACTGTTAACACCCTAAATAATAATAATAAGTGGTGCACAAAATTAATATCTCAATATCAAAATCAAGATTTCTTATGATTTCGCACAACTAACCAGCAAGTGCACTGGGTCATCCAAGTAATACCTTACGTGAGTAAGGGTCGATCCCACGGAGATTATTGGTTTGAAGCAAGCTATGTTTATTTTATTATTCTTAGTCAGGATATCAATCAAAATTATCAATGGGAATTATTAGATTGGAAAAATAAAAGAGAATAAAATCGTTACTTGTTGTGCAGTAATGGGGAATATGTTGGAGTTTTGGAGATGCTTTGTCCTCTGAATTTCTGCAATATAATATTCAACTCAATTGTTTGTAAAGCCCGTCTACGGCAAGCTGTATGTAGGGTGTCACCATTGTCAGTGGCTACCTCCCATCCTCTCAGTAAAAACGGTCCAGATGCTCTGTCACAGCACGGTTAATCAGCTGTTGGTTCTCAATCATGTTGGAATAGGATCCATTGACCCTTTTGCGTTTGTCATCACGCCCAGCAATCGCGAGTTTGAAGCTCGTTACAGCCATTCAATCCTTGAATCCTACTCGAAATACCACAGACAAGGTTTAGACTTTCCGGATTCTCAAGAGTGGCCGCCATCAATTCTAGCTTATACCACGAAGATTCTGATTAAGGAATCTAAGAGAAGCTCATTCAGTCTGATGTAGAACAGAGGTGTTTGTCAGGCACACGTTCATGAGTTGAGGAAGGTGATGAATGCCACGGATCATCACCTTCTCCATAATTAAGCGCGAATGAACATCTTAGATAGGAACATACAAACGTTTGAGTGGAGAAATAGAAACAATTGCATTAATTCATCGAGACGCTGCAGAGCTCCTCACCCCCAACAATGGAGTTTAGAGACTCATGCCGTCAAAGTGTAAAAATTCAGATCTGAAAATGTCATGAGGTACAAAATAAGTCTCTAAAAGTTGTTTAAATAGTAAACTAGTAACCTAGGTTTACAGAAAATGAGTAAACTATGATAGATGATGCAGAAATCCACTTCTGGGGCCCACTTGGTGTGTGCTGGGGCTGAGGCTTAAGCTTCTCACGTGCCTGGGGCTGTTTTGGGCGTTCAACGCCAGGTTGTAACCTGTTTCTGGCGTTGAACTCCAACTTGTAACCTGTTTCTGGCGCTGGACGCCAGACAGCAGCATGATACTGGCGTTAAACGCCAGTTTACGTCGTCTATCTTCGCGCAAAGTATGGACTATTATATATTGCTGGAAAGCCCTGGATGTCTACTTTCCAACACCATTGAGAGCGCGCCAATTGGACTTCTGTAGCTCCAAAAAATCCATTTCGAGTGCAGGGAGGTCAGGATCCAACAGCATCAGCAGTTCTTTTTCAACCTAACTCAGATTTTTGCTCAGCTCCCTCAATTTCAGTCAGAAAATACCTGAAATCACAGAAAAACACACAAAATCATAGTAAAGTCCAGAAATATGATTTTTGCCTAAAAACTAATAATATTCTACTAAAAACTAATTAAAACATACTAAAATCTACATGAAATTACCCCCAAAAAGCGTATAAAATATCCGCTCATCACAACACCAAACTTAAACTGTTGCTTGTCCTCAAGCAACTAGATAAATAAAATAAGATGAGAAGAAATTAAGAAGTAATATTATCTAAGAGTTTTAAATGGAGCTCAGATTCTTATTAGATGAGCAGGGCTTGTAGCTTTTTGTTTCTGAACAGTTTTAGCATCTCCCTTTATCCTTTGAAATTCAGAATGGTTGGCATCCATAGGAACTCAGAATTCAGATAGTATTATTGATTCTCCTAGTGTAGTATGTCGATTCTTGAACACAGTTACTTTATGAGTCTTGGTCGTGGCCCTAAGCACTTTGTTTTCCAGTATTACCACCGGATACATAAATGCCACAGACACATGACTGGGTGAACCTTTTCAGATTGAGACTCAGCTTTGCTAGAGTCCCCAGTTAGAGGTGTCCAGAGCTCTTAAGCACACTCTTTTGCTTTGGATCACGACTTTAACCACTCAGTCTCAAGCTTTTCACTTGGACCTGCATGCCACAAGCACATGGTTAGGGACAGCTTGATTTAGCCGCTTAGGCCTGGAACTACTTCCTTGGGCCATCCTATCCACTGATGCTCAAAGCCTTGGATCCTTTTCTTAATCCAATGATTCCTTGTAATTTTTTTTTCACTGCTTTTTCTTGCTTCAAGAATCAAATTCATGATTTTTCAGATCATCAATAGTATTTTTCATGTTCCTCATTCTTTCAGGAGCCAATATTCATAAAATTCAAGATAAAAATTATGCACTGTTCAAGCATTCATTCAGAGAACAAAAAGTATTGCCACCACATATAGTTAATTATAATTTTTTATTATTAAGAACTCGAAAAATAAATTACTTCTTTATTCTAATTATCTACTATTTCATTGATGTCTGATGATGATGAGAAAAATAAATTATAACTTAATTGGGAATAAAACCAGAGTAGATATACTAATTACTACTACTACTACTATATATATCTCCTAAGGTAAATTTCTATAATAACATTATCACAGAGTTAAAGGTAAATTTGGAACTCAACAACCTGTGTTCTGAGAAGTAGATGTTCCTCTGATCTGTGGGGTGCTTGGTCCTTCAAGGATTAATTTCTGGTGCTTCAGCTCCCTTAAATCACGCCCTTGCTCTTCTTGTTCCTTAAGCAGTTTGCAAAGCATGCTACTTTGATTGTTCTGTTCTTCCTTTATTTGGTTCATAGCTTCTTGCAATTTGGAAATAGATGCCTCAAGATGTTCCCAATATTCGAATTGAGGGAGTTCTGGGAGGACTTCCTGTGCTCTCCTCTTGATTGGATCATCCTGCAGCTGTTGTCTGTCCATTGATATTCTAGTGATTGGCCTCTCAACTGAGATATACTCTGTTATTCCCATCTTTACTCCGGCATCTTTGCAGAGCATAGAAATTAAGCTTGGATAGGCCAATCTGGCGTCCTTGAAATTCCTGTTTGCTATTTTGTATAATTCACACGAGATCAGTTGATGGACTTCTACTTCTTTTCCCAACATGATGCAGTGAATCATCACTGCTCTTTTAATAGTAACTTCAGAACGGTTGCTGGTGGGCAATATAGAACGCCCAATGAAATCCAGCCAGCCTCTGGCTACTGGTTTGAGATCTTCTCTTTTGAGTTAATTTGGGATGCCAGTCGTGCTGGTGGTCCACCTGGCTTCAGGGATGCATATATCCTCTAGAATCTTGTCCAAGCCTTTATTTACCCTCATCATTCTCCTATTAAAGGAGTCTGGGTCATCTTTCAGTTGAGGAAGCTTAAAGATCTCCCTGATTTTATTAGGATGGGTATGAACAATCTTTCCTCTGACTAAGGTCCGATGGTCATAGAGGGCAGCTCCAATTATTCTTTGCCTGTCTGTCTGCCATAGATTAGCATAGAACTCCTGAACCATGTTCCTTCCCACTTTCGTTTCAGGATTAGCTAGGATTTCCCAGTTCCTGTTTCGAATTTGTTCTTGGATCTCCGGATATTCATCTTCTTTTAGATCGAACTTGACTTCCGGGATCACTGATCTTAGACTCATTATTTTGTAGTAATGGTCTGAATGTTCTTTAGTTAAGAACTTTCCTTGATTCCAAAGTGGCTTTGGAGTATTCTCTTTCTTGCCTCTTGGGTTGGGTTGTTTTCCTTTAGGGGCCATGATCAAAGTGAGTATGTTTTTGTGATCACGGATAAGCACACCAAACTTAGAGGTTTGCTTGTCCTCAAGCAAAAGAAGAGAGAGAAGAGGGATAGGAGGAGAGCAAGTGTGGAATGGTGGATGAGGAGAGGGGCGCCGAAAGTGAATATAAAGGGAGGGGGTGGGTATTCAAAAATAAGAAAAAGATATAAGATAAGAGATATGATTTATAAAAGATAAATATGATAAGAAAAGGATATAATTTAAAAAGATCTGAATTAAATCTGAATTTTTAATTTGAAAAAGATTTTAAAAGATAATTAAATTTTGAAAAACTTAAAAAAAAGAGTTGGATTGGATTGGAAATCATCTGTCTTTATGGATGAAGATGTATGTAAAAATCTTTGAAAAAGGGATTTCAGAAATTAGGGATTTTAGAAATTAGGATTAAAATTTTTGGAATTGAAGGATGATATTTGGAAACATGTTTATGCAAGAAATCATGAATTGAAAAATAAAAATTAGAAAATTTTTTTTGAAGAAAAACGAATTTTACCTCCTCCCCACCATCCTGGCGTTAAACGCCCAACTGCTGCATGTTTTGGGCGTTTAACGCCCAATTGTTGCTTCTCCTGGGCATTCAACGCCCAGCTGTTGCTTCTTTCTGGCGTTGAACGCCAGGAAGTCCTTTGTCACTGGGCGTTTTTCTGAACGCCCAGGACGCTATCAATCTGGCGTTAAACGCCCAGATGGTGCTTCTTTCTGGCGTTCAACGCCCAGAAGATGCTCCTTTCTGGCGTTTAACGCCCAGATGGCTACCCTTACTGGCGTTGAACGCCCAGTGGGTGCTTCTTTTGGGCGTTCAACGCCCAAAACGTTTCTTACTGGCTTTTTCATGCCAGTGAGCTTCCAAATTTCCCTGCAACTCTGTGAATTCAATCAATTGCTATTTTACCTTTTGAAGATACTCTGACATATATCTGTAAAAATCAATTAATTAGCAAAAACAAATAAAATTAAATTTTGTGAATGGCTGGGTTGCCTCCCAGCAAGCACTTCTTTAATGTCGTTAGCTGGACTATTACTGAGCTTTTAATCAAGTCTCAGTTTTGAGCATTCTTGCTCAAAATTGTTTTCAAGATAATGTTTAACTCTCTGTCCATTAACAATGAACTTTTTGTTAGATTCATTATCCTGAAGCTCTACATATCCATATGGTGATACACTTGTAATCACATATGGACCTCTCCACCGGGATTTTAATTTCCCGGGGAATAATTTGAGCCTAGAATTAAATAGCAGAACTTTCTGCCCCGGCTCAAAGACTCGGGATGACAATTTCTTATCATGCCATCTTTTCGCTTTCTCTTTGTAAATTTTTGCATTCTCGAAAGCATTGAGTCTAAATTCCTCTAGCTCATTTAACTGGAGCAATCGTTTTTCTCCAGCTAACTTGGCGTCAAGGTTTAGGAATCTGGTTGCCTAGTAGGCCTTGTGTTCCAGTTCCACTGGCAAGTGACATGCCTTTCCATACACAAGCTGGTATGGAGAGGTCCCTATAGGGGTCTTGAATGCTGTTCTGTATGCCCACAGAGCATCATCCAAGCTTCTTGCCCAATCCCTTCTACGGTTAATTACAGTCCGTTCCAGGATTCTTTTGAGTTCTCTATTTGAGACTTCAGCTTGCCCATTAGTCTGTGGGTGATATGGAGTAGCTACCCTGTGGCTAACTCCATAACGAACCAAAGCAGAGTAAAGCTGTTTATTGCAGAAATGGGTGCCGCCATCACTGATTAATACTCTAGGGGTACCAAATCTGCTGAAGATGTGTTTCTGGAGGAATTTTAACACTGTTTTAGTGTCATTAGTGGGTGTTGCAATAGCCTCCACCCATTTGGATACATAATCCACTGCCACCAGAATATAAGTGTTTGAGTATGATGGTGGGAAAGGTCCCATGAAGTCAATACCCCATACATTAAATAACTCAATCTCCAAAATCCCTTGTTGAGGCATGGCATAACTGTGAGGCAGATTGCCGGATCTTTGGCAACTGTCACAATTAAGTACAAACACTCGGAAATCTTTATAGAGAGTAGGCCAGTAGAAGCCACATTGGAGGACTCTTGTGGCTGTTCGCTCACTTCCAAAATGTCCTCCATACTGTGATCCATGGCAGTGCCATAGGATCTTCTGCGCTTCTTCCTTAGGCACACATCTACGGATTACTCCATCTGCACATCTCTTGAAGAGATATGGTTCATCCCAAAGATAGTACTTTGCATCTGTGATCAATTTCTTTGATTGCTGCCTACTGTATTTTTTGGGTATGAAACTCACTGCCTTGTAGTTTGCAATGCCTGCAAACCATGGCACTTCCTGGATGGCAAAGAGTTGCTCATCCGGAAAGTTTTCAGAGATCTCAGTAAAAGGGAGGGACGCCCCTTCTACTGGTTCTATTCGGGACAGGTGATCTGCTACCTGATTCTCTGTCCCTTTTTTGTCTCTTATTTCTATATCAAACTCTTGCAGAAGCAACACCTATCTTATAAGTCTGGGTTTTGAATCCTGCTTTGTGAGTAGATATTTAAGAGCAGCATGATCAGTGTACACAATCACTTTTGATCCTACTAAATAGGATCTGAATTTGTCAATGGCGTAAACCACTGCAAGTAGCTCTTTTTTTGTGGTTGTGTAGTGGTGAGCGGATAATTTGTACGCTTTTTGGCATTGTTTTTAGTATGTTTTTAGTATGATCTAGTTAGTTTTTAGTATATTTTTATTAGTTTTTAGTTAAAATTCACTTTTCTGGACTTTACTATGAGTTTGTGTGTTTTTCTGTGATTTCAGGTATTTTCTGGCTGAAATTGAGGGTCCTGAGCAAAAATCTGATTCAGAGACTGAAAAGGACTGCAGATGCTGTTGGATTCTGACCTCCCTACACTCGAAGTGGATTTTCTGGAGCTACAGAAGCCCAATTGGCGCGCTCTCAACGGCATTGGAAAGTAGACATTCTGGGCTTTCCAGCAATGTATAATAGTCCATACTTTTCCCGAGATTTGATGGCCCAAACCGGCGTGGAAAATCAGCCTCAGAATTTCTAGCGTTTAACGCTGGAACTGGCATAAAACTTGGAGTTAAACGCCCAAACTGGCATGAAAGCTGGCGTTTAACTCCAGAAAAGGTCTCTACACATGAAAGCTTCAATGCTCAGCCCAAGCACACACCAAGTGGGCCCGGAAGTGGATTTTTCTGTCATTTACTCATTTCTGTAAAACCTTAGGTTACTAGTTCACTATTAATAGGATCTTTTGACATTGTATCTGTACCTCATGACACTTTACACGTTTCTTTGTGTATCTTCCACGGCATGAGTCTCTAAACCCCATGGTTGGGGGTGAGGAGCTCTGCTGTGTCTTGATGGATTAATGCAATTACTACTGTTTCTCATTCAATCATGCTTGCTTCCATTCTAAGATATTACTTGTTCTTAAACCGGATGAATGTGATGACCCGTGACACTCATCATCATTCTCAACTATGAACGTGTGCCTGACAACCACCTCCGTTCTACCTTAGATTAAGTAGATATCTCTTGGATTCTTTAACCGGAATCTTCGTGGTATAAGCTAGAACTGATGGCGGCATTCAAGAGAATCCGGAAGGTCTAAACCTTGTCTGTGGTATTCTGAGTAGGATTCAATGATTGAATGACTGTGACGAGCTTCAAACTCCTGAGGGCGGGGCGTTAGTGACAGACGCAAAAGAATCATTGGATTCTATTCCGGCCTGATTGAGAACCGACAGATGGATAGCCGTGCCGTGACAGGGTGCGTTGAACATTTCCACTGAGAGGATGGGAGGTAGCCACTGACAACGGTGAAACCCTACATACAGCTTGCCATGGAAAGAGCCTTGCGTGTTTGATGAAGAAGACAGTAGGAAAGCAGAGATTCAGAAGATGGAGCATCTCCAAAACCTCAACCTATTCTCCATTACTGCATAACAAGTACCTATTTCATGTTCTTTTGCTTTTCACAATCAATCCTGATAATTTCTGATATCCTGACTAAGATTTACAAGATAACCATAGCTTGCTTCAAGCCGACAATCTCCGTGGGATCGACCCTTACTCACGTAAGGTATTACTTGGACGACCCAGTGCACTTACTGGTTAGTTGTGCGGGATTGCAAAAGTGTGATTGCAATTTCTTGCACCATGTAGTTCTTCTGTGCGTCATTTAGAACACGGCTAGCATAGTAAATGACGTGCAGAAGCTTGTCATGCCTTTGTCCCAATACTGCACCAATGGCATGGTCACTGGCATCACACATTAGTTCAAATGGCAATGTCTAGTTTGGTGCAGAAATGATTGGTGCTGTGACCAATTTAGCTTTCAGAGTCTCAAATGCCTGCAGACACTCCTTATCAAAGACGAATGGCGTGTCAGCAGCTAGCAGGTTGCTCAGAGGTTTGGCGATTTTTGAAAAATCCTTTATAAACCTCCTATAGGATCCTGCATGCCCCAGAAAGCTTCTGATTGCCTTAACATTGGTAGGTGGTGGTAATTTTTCAATTACCTCTACCTTAGCTTGATCCACCTCTATTCCCTTGTTTGAGATTTTGTGCCCAAGGACAATTCCTTCAGTCACCATAAAGTGACATTTTTCCCAGTTTAAAACCAGGTTAGTCTCTTGGCATCTCTTTAGAACAAGTGCTAGATGGTCAAGACAGGAGCTGAATGAGTCTCCAAATACTGAAAAGTCATCCATGAAGACTTCCAGAAATTTTTTCACCATATCAGAGAAAATTGAGAGCATGCACCTCTGAAAGGTTGCAGGTGCATTGCACAGGCCAAATGGCATCCTTCTGTATGCAAATACTCCAGATGGACATGTGAATGCTGTTTTCTCTTGATCTTTTGGATCTACTGCAATTTTATTATAACCTGAATATCCATCCAGGAAGCAGTAGTATTCATGACCTGCCAGTCTTTCTAGCATCTGGTCTTTGAATGGTAAAGGAAAATGATCCTTTCTGGTAGTTGTATTGAGCCTTCTATAATCAATACACATACGCCACCCAGTAACTGTTCTTGTAGGAACCAGTTCATTTTTTTCATTATGAACCACTGTCATGCCACCTTTCTTAGGGATGACTTGGACAGGGCTTACCCAAGGGCTATCATAAATAGGATAAATAATCCCAGCCTCTAGTAACATAGTGACCTCTTTCTGCACCACCTCCTTCATGGCTGGATTCAGCCGCCTTTGTGGTTGAACCACTGGCTTGGCGTCACCCTCCAGTAAAATCTTGTGCATGCATCTGGCTGGGCTAATGCCCTTGAGATCATTGATGGACCACCCAAGAGCTGTCTTGTGTGTCCTTAGCACTTGAATTAGTGCTTCCTCTTCCTGTGACTCTAAGGTAGAGCTTATGATTACAGGAAAGGTATCACCTTCTCCCAGGAATGCATATTTTAGGGATGGTGGTAATGGTTTGAGCTCGGGTTTAGGAGGTTTCTCCTCTTCCTGAGGGATTTTCAGAGGTTCTACTATTCTCTCTTATTCCTCCAGATCAGGCTGAACATCCTTAAAGATGTCCTCTAGCTCTGATTCGAGACTCTCAGCCATATTGACTTCTCTTACTAGAGAGTCAAAGATATCAACACTCATGCAGTCATTTGGGGTGTCTGGATGTTGCATGGCTTTGACAACATTCAACTTGAACTCCTCCTCATTGACTCTCAGGGTTACTTCCCCTTTTTGGACGTCAATGAGGGTTCGGCCAGTTGCTAGGAAAGGTCTTCCTAGAATGAGAGTTGCACTCTTGTGCTCATCCATTTCCAGCACTACAAAGTCAGTAGGGAAGGCAAAAGGCCCAACCTTGACAATCATGTCTTCAATCACGCCTGATGGGTATTTAATAGAGCCATCAGCAAGTTGAAGACATATCCGGGTTGGTTTGACTTCTTCAATCAAACCGAGTTTTGTGATAATAGATGCAGGTATTAGGTTGATACTTGCCCCAAGGTCACATAGAGCTTGCTTGGTACAATTACCCTCTAATGTGCATGGTATCATAAAGCTCCCGGGATCTTTAAGCTTCTCAGGTAAGCTTTTCAGAATGACTGCACTACATTCTTCAGTGAGGTAAACTTTTTCAGTTTCCCTCCAATCCTTCTTATGACTTAAGATCTCTTTCATGAACTTAGCATAAGAGGGTATTTGCTCAAGTGCTTCTGCAAACAGAATCTTTATTTCAAGAGTCCTGAGATAGTCTGCAAAGTGAGCAAATTGCTTATCCTGTTCCGCTTGGCGGAGTTTTTGAGGATAAGGCATTTTGGCTTTATATTCCTCAACCTTAGTTGCTGCAGGTTTATTACCTACAGAAGTGGGTTGGGAAGCCTTTTTAGAAGGGTTGTTATTAGCACTTGTATGTGATTGATCCCCCACTGGTGTTTGAATGCCAGGGGTGGAAGCTGGAGTGGCATTAGACGCCAACTCCTTATTTGTTGCTGGCGTCTGAACGCCAGAACTGTGCTCCCTTTGGGCGTTCAACGCCAGATTCATGCTTGTTTCTGGCGTTGAACGCCAGGAATGAGCATGGGCTGGGCGTTCAGCGCCAGCATCATTCCTTTCTGGGCTCTGATTGTCCTCAGAGGGATTTTGAGTAGCCATTTGTTCATTTCTTGGTTTCCTGCTGCTTTGAAGTGAGGTATTTAATGTTTTCCCACTTCTTAATTGAACTGCTTTGCATTCTTCTGCTATTTGTTTTGACAGTTGCTTTTCTGTTTGCTTTAACTGTACTTCCATATTCCTGTTGGCCATTCTTGTTTCCTATAGTATTTCTTTGAATTCGGCTAGCTGCTGAGTTAGAAAGTCTAACTGCTGATTGAATTCATTAGCCTGATCTACAGGACTGAGCTCAGCAGTTACTGTTTTAGCTTATTCTTTCATAGAAGATTCACTGCTTAGGTACAGATGTTGATTTCTGGCAACTGTATCAATAAGCTCTTGAGCTTCTTCAATTATTTTTCTCATATGTATAGATCCACCAGCTGAGTGGTCTAGAGAAATCTGAGCTTTTTCTGTAAGCCCATAGTAGAAGATGTCTAATTGCACCCACTCTGAAAACATTTCAGAGGGGCATTTTCTTAACATCTCTCTGTATCTCTCCCAGGCATCATAAAGGGATTCATTATCTCCTTGTTTGAAGCCTTGGATGCTTAGCCTTAGCTGTGTCATCCGTTTTGGAGGGAAATAGTGATTCAGGAATTTTTCTAACAGCTGTTTCCATGTTTTTATCCTGTTCTTAGGCTGGTTATTTAACCACCTCTTAGCTTGATCTTTTACAGCAAATGGGAACAATAATAATCTGTAGACATCCTGATCTACTTCCTTATCATGTACTGTGTCAGCAATTTGTAAAAATTATGCCAGAAACTCTGTAGGTTCTTCATGTGGAAGACCGGAATACTGGCAGCTTTGCTGCACCATGATAATGAGCTGAGGATTCAACTCAAAGCTACTAACTCCAATGGAGGGTATACATATACTATTCCCATATGAAGCAGTAGTGGGACTAGCATATGACCCCAGAGTCCTCCTAGACTGTTCATTTCCACTTAATTCCATGATGGAACAAGGGAGATGATATGTATGTTGATATTATTTATTTAATAAAAATGGAATAAATAAAAACAAAATAAATAAAATAAAAAAATTAAAAATATTTTGTAAAGATTTTTGAAAAAAATATTTCAAAAATGTAGTTTAAAATTAGTTAGAAAATATAAATTTTTTTTTTGAATTTTGAATTTTATGATGAAAGAGAAAAACACACAAAAGACACAAGACTTAAAATTTTTAGATCTAATGCTCCTTATTTTCAAAAATTTTGGAGGGAAAACACCAAGGAACACCAAACTTAAAAACTTTAAGATCAAAACATAAGAAAAACTCAAGAACACCTTAAAGATTCACAAGAACACAAGAACAAAAGAAAGAACACCAAACTTAAAATTTTTAGAAAACTTTACTAAATTTTCGAAAATTGAAGAAAAATTAACAATAAAATACCAAACTTAAAGTTTGGCACAAGATTAAATCAAGAAAAATTATTTTTAAAAGAAGTTTTGAAATAAAGATACCCAATTACCAAGAACATAGACCAACGCTCTAGCCAATTGGGCAGAAAAGGTAACAATTGTTCTGAATAAGTATATTTCTTTTGGAAGACTAATGCTTTGGATTAGCACAAGAGAAACAAGAAAAGACACAAAACAAGAAAAACTCAAGATCAAACAAGAAGAATAAACAAGAACAACTTGAAGATCAATGAAGGACAAAGAACACAAGTTCGAAAAATTAAAGAAAAATATAAAATATGCAATTGACACCAAACTTAGAACAAGACACTAAACTCACGAAAAAAATTAAAAATTGATAAAGAAAAATAATATTTTTGAAAAATTTTTAAGAAGGGATAATAAAAGATGCAATTCTAGTAAAAAGAAAGGATAAATTCTTCCTAATCTAAGCAACAAAATAAACCTTTAGTTGTTCAAACTCGAATAATCCCCGGCAACGGCGCCAAAAACTTGGTGCATGAAATTAATATCTCAATATCAAAATCAAGATTTCTTATGATTTCGCACAACTAACCAGCAAGTGCACTGGGTCGTCCAAGTAATACCTTACGTGAGTAAGGGTCGATCCCACGGAGATTATTGGTTTGAAGCAAGCTATGTTTATTTTATTATTCTTAGTCAGGATATCAATCAAAATTATCAATGGGAATTATTAGATTGGAAAAATAAAAGAGAATAAAATCGTTACTTGTTGTGCAGTAATGGGGAATATGTTGGAGTTTTGGAGATGCTTTGTCCTCTGAATTTCTGCAATATAATATTCAACTCAATTGTTTGTAAAGCCCGTCTACGGCAAGCTGTATGTAGGGTGTCACCATTGTCAGTGGCTACCTCCCATCCTCTCAGTGAAAACGGTCCAGATGCTCTGTCACAGCACGGCTAATCAGCTGTTGGTTCTCAATCATGTTGGAATAGGATCCATTGACCTTTCTAAGAGAAGCTCATTCAGTCTGATGTAGAACGGAGGTGTTTGTCAGGCACACGTTCATGAGTTGAGGAAGGTGATGAATGCCACAGATCATCACCTTCTCTATAATTAAGCGCGAATGAACATCTTAGATAGGAACATACAAACGTTTGAGTGGAGAAATAGAAACAATTGCATTAATTCATCGAGACACTGCAGAGCTCCTCACCCCCAATAATGGAGTTTAGAGACTCATGCCGTCAAAGTGTAAAAGTTCAGATCTGAAAATGTCATGAGGTACAAAATAAGTCTCTAAAAGTTGTTTAAATAGTAACTAGTAACCTAGGTTTACAGAAAATGAGTAAACTATGATAGATGATGCAGAAATCCACTTCTGGGGCCCACTTGGTGTGTGCTGGGGTTGAGGCTTAAGCTTCTCACGTACCTGGGGCTGTTTTGGGCGTTCAACGCCAGGTTGTAACCTGTTTCTGGCGTTGAACTCCAACTTGTAACCTGTTTCTGGCGCTGGACGCCAGACAGCAGCATGATACTGGCGTTGAACGCCAGTTTACGTCGTCTATCTTCGCACAAAGTATGGACTATTATATATTGCTGGAAAGCCTTGGATGTCTACTTTCCAACTCTGTTGAGAGCGCACCAATTAAACTCCTGTAGCTCTAAAAAATCCATTTCGAGTGCAGGGAGGTCAGGATCCAACAGCATCAGCAGTCCTTTTTCAGCCTAACTCAAATTTTTGCTCAGCTCCCTCAATTTCAGTCAGAAAATACCTGAAATCACAGAAAAACACACAAACTCATAGTAAAGTCCAGAAATATGATTTTTGCCTAAAAACTAATAATATTCTACTAAAAACCAATTAAAACATACTAAAATCTATATGAAATTACCCCAAAAAAGCGTATAAAATATCCGCTCATCAATAAGTTAGTGAAAATTGATGCTTTTTTTGTGTGGATATTATTATAAGTTAGTGGTAAAACAAAGCTGCTTCAGTTGCTCAATTTTTTAAGAACACTCGCAATCTGGATAAGGCTGTAACTTTCATGTAGTGCAATTTAATTCTAGACTCATGTTTGTTCTTGTAATATATAACTCTTGGTTGTATAGGGGTAAAAAAGTATAAATGGAAGCTCCACGGAATTGATCCATGTATATTTTGACTCATGTCCAAAAAACACTGTTAGTGTTGAATTTTGATAGAAAATCCTATGATTGATAAGTAGCTAATTAATGAGATGAGAGTATGTAAATGAGATGAGATTAATGAATGATTTGAAATTAGAAATAAATAATTACAGGATTTGTGGAGGTTTGAAAATCTCACAAAATAGTAAATTTTTGTTAATTTTAAAAATCAATTTGTGGGTGTTCTAAACTATCACAAAAGTGATTCTAAACTGTCACAAAAGTTCAATATAAAACTCCCACTAAATACACATAAAACTCCCACAGAATAGATTGTGGAGGTTCTTAAAAACTCCCACAAAAGACCTCGTGGCACCTCAAATTTTGGGGGTTTTGAAAACCCCCTACAAACCATTTGGTGGGGGGTTATAAACCTTCACAAATAAGAGAAAAAACTGTCACAAATAAATAAAAACCTTGTAGTGCAAGTCAGAGAGACTCTGCTTGGATGTTTCCATCTGTTGCTGAGTGGGTTTGAATGGTCTATTACCGAACCTATTCTGGTTCGTTCCACTCTGATTGTTACTGAAGCCTTGTTGAGGCTTTTGCTGATCTCTCCACGCAAAGTTAGGTTGGTTCTTCCATCCCTGATGTAAAGTATTCAAATAGGGATTGTTGTTGGAGATTCTGGAGGAGTTTTCCATGTAGCTCACCTCCTCCATGGTGGTCCAGGTGTCATCACAAGCATCCACCTCATAAGCTATCTCAAGACAGTAAGCAGCTGAGCTCTGTGTCCTACTCAAGTGCTAAGAGATCATGTTGATCTGTAGGGACATGAACTTGTTTTGAGCCAAGATAGCGTCTAAGGTGTCTACTTCCAAGACACCTCTCTTCTGAGCTGCCCCATTGTTCACAGGGTTCCTTTCAGAAGTGTACATGTACTGGTTGTTGGCAGTCATGTCAATAAGCTCCTGCACCTCTTCAGGCGTCTTTTTCAAGTGGAGGGATCTACTTGCAGAATGGTCTAATGCCAACTTGGACATCTCAGATAGGCTATCATAGAAGATATCTACTAGCCTGAGCTTATTGCAGATGCCTTCTCAAAGTCCTTTCATGTTTAGGATCAAGGTCTAAAAGGGGTTCTTTATCCCTGTTCTTGCTCATAAATAAAAAGAAAGAAACCAAGAAGAGAAAAAAAAGGAGTCTCTATGTCAGAGTATAGAGGGCACCTAGTGAGAGAGATAAATAAAGAGAAAAGAAAAATAAAAGTGTCTTTTTAATTAAAAGAATTTTTGAAAATTAAAAGAGAGAAAGAGTTGAAGGGTTTTCAAAATTGAAGAGAGAGAAAGAGGCAGAAGATTTTCGAAATGGATGAGAAAGAAAAGGGGTTTGAAGTTTTCAAAAAAATAAGAGAGAAAAGAATTAGAAAGACACCAAAATTTTAAAATTGAAATAAGATAATTAAGGTTTGAAAATAAAAGATTTGAAATTTTTTTTGGAAAATTTTTAGAATTTGAAAAGAAAGAATCAATAAAAAATATAGAAAATTAAATTTGAAAAGAGAAAGTCAAACAAGATAAGATAAGAGTTAAAATATTAAGAGAAAAAATTTGATTTTAAAAAATTTTGAAATTAGAAAGGGAAAGTCAAAGAAAGATTTTGAATTTCAAACTTAAAATAAAGAAAAACTAACCAAATACTAATTTTTTTTAAAAAATTGAATAAAAAAAGAAAGATAAGATAACAAAATTTTGAAAATTAAAGAAAAAGATAAGAGAAGATTTAAAGATAGAAGAGACAAACAAATTAAATGAAAGGATTACCAATGGAACGCCAAACTTAAAATTTGAATTCAAATAAAAATAATTTTGAAAATACTATATATATTTTTTTCCAAAAAATTAAAAAGAAAAGACAAACACTAAACGGACACCAAACTTAAAAATTTTGAAATCAAGGGCACTAATTTTTGAAAATTTGCAAAGGAAAAACACTTAAAGATACCAAACTTAAAAATTTTGAAATCAAACAAGTAAAAACATAAAAAAATTTTGAACACAAAGAAAGAAAACAAGAACGATTTTCAAAGACTCAAGAAAAGAAATGAAAACCAAAGGGACACCAAACTTAAAAGTTGACACAAGACTCAAACAAAAGAAAAAGATGACTAAAGATGAAAATGTTTTAGAAAAGTTTTTAGAAGGAAAATATGAAACACAAAGAAAAACAGTAAAAAGTACCTGATATAAGTAGCAAGACAACTGTTAGCTTGTTAAATTTTCCACAACTGAACCGGCAAGTGCACCGAGTCGTCCAAGTAATACCTCAGGTGAGTGAGGGTCGAATCCCACGAGGATTGTTGGATTGAGCAAGCTGTGGTTATCCTGCAGATCTTAGTCAGGCGAATAGAAAGTTGATTGTTATTGTTGTAGGTGCATAAGCAAAACAATAACGAAGAAATAAAGAATTTACGTAGAAACAATTATAGGAAATTAGTTAAGGCCTCAGATATGCTTGTTATTCCGGATTAATACTTCTTATTGACTACTTTAACGATGAGTGATTCATTCAATGGCAAGGTTGTAAGTGATTAAGCCATGGGTCATGGTCATTAATCTCCTCTAATCCAAACCAAACGCCTGAATAGGTTAGTCAATCTAGCAGAGGGTGAAGCTCACGCAATTCAATCTCTGATGATCCTACTCAAAACACCACAGACAATGTCAGATCTTCTGGATCGGAGAATGAAGCTCTATGATTCTAGCCTTAGAGCCAGAAGAACCTTAATTACCCCTGACTAACGAGATTTCATGTCACATATCCCAATTAGCCCAAGTAGCTTATTGGAACCTGTGATGTACTCTCAAGCTGTAGCTGAATACTATCCGGGTCAGGACTCATAAAGAACTCATGTAGAATAAAGGGTCATACTTTTGTTCCACCCCGGAATCATAAAGATGAAGATCGACAATACATCATAGAATGGAATCAAACATATATTAAAGAAGAAAAATAATGATATTAATCCATAGGAATGAACAGAGCTTCTATCCTTAACCTAAGAGGTTTAGCCGCTCATAATTTACAGAAAATACATGTTCTGAGAAGCTAAAGATTAAAAGCCCTTAACAAGGCTGATCTTTCTTCTATTTATACTAATAACTAGACCTAAAAAGATAATACTAATAATTAGAAAGTACAAAAATGAATTAGACTAAGCTAAAGGTGCAAAAATCCACTTCTCGGCCCACTTGGTGAGTGTTTGGGTTGAGCTTGGCATCCAACTTGGAGGAGTGGGCATTGAACGTCCACTAGGGGGTGTCCGCACTACCTTAATGCTCCATTGGTGGTGTTGAATGCTAGTCTTGGGAGTTCAATGCTGGCCTTGGTCCTCTTGGGGTGTTGAACGCCTAAAACGGGGATAAATTGGGCAATCATTTCTAAGGAAAGGTATAGACTATTATACATTTTTGTAAAGCTTTGAAAGTTAACTTTCCAACACCGTTAAGAGCGCATCAATTGGGCCTCTGTAACTCAAGAAACGCTTGTTGTGATGCACAGAGGTTAGGATTTGACAACATCTGCTATCCTTTTTGTGCCTTTAAGTTAGACTTTGCCAAAAGTTGCCATTTTCACCCAAAAATATCTAATATCATAAGAAAAATACAAAAGCTCAAAGTAGTATCCAAAATGAGAATTTAGCACTAGAACCTACTAAAACATAACAAAACTTGATAAAATGTACTGAAAACACTAAGAAAACGATACTAAAAAGGGGTATAAAATATCCACTCATTAGTATCTCGCTCACATCCTTTCAGAATCACAAGAGTGTGCTGGGCACGATATCCTTGGGGTTTCCCATTTATATTCGTGACCGAAAGGCAACATTCCCATGGGGATGTGTCGGGTTGGCAGTTGAACTGACAATGTGATGTCACAGCTAGTAGGATAGACATTCATCATATGCATCTATGTGACATTGTTTGGATGTGCATATTGTAATTAGTTTGCCTATGTGAATACTTATGTTAACTGCTAATTGTTATACTTGTTGTAATTGCTTTTGATTGTACTTGAACTACATTAATTGTGATTGTGTTTTAATTGGTTAGTTTGTGATGAATTGGTTGATGATTGAGTTGTTTTGCCTGGGGGCCGTGTTTGATTGTGGGATGGGCCAGAAGGCTGTGATTGGTTTGTATTTGAGGTCTAGTTCTGTATGAAAAATCTAACTGGTTCAACATAGACTTAATGAACCTATGCTTGGAATAGGACGGTCCTCCATACAGTTTAGGTAACTTCTTTTATGTTTATGGTTTGGTAAAGTAAGAAAAATCAAACTGGTTCAGCATAGACTTAATGAACCTATGCTGTCATTCATACTATCTAGGAAAACTTTGAAGATTTTACTAGAAAGGAAAATGATTTGGAATTTTTGAATGTGAACCCTTGGTTTTCGAAAAGATACATAGGACGAGCAACGATCACTATACTTTGGAAATGGTTTTATTTTATGTATCTTATTATAGCAATTCTCTAACCCTATAGTGAAAACCAGGAAGGACGATGTTCTCACTCCCCTACAAGTTTTTTCTTTTCAGGATATGGGCGAAGAAGTAATGAAGAGTTTATTTTGTTTTCTGTTTACACGATATTTTGTATTGTTTTAGATATTATGTTTTCCACACCTTTATCATTATAGCTTTTGTACGAGGGATAAGAATTGTGATATGCTATGTTTGTAAATTAATATTATGTATATATATGATTTGTAAGTATTGTATCTAGTCTGTATGTATGTATTTATGTTTTCAACTAAAAGTCCCTTTTGGAAATATTATACGGTTTTAAGTCTTAACAGGCTCATATTTTAGTATTAAATATGTTACAGTTATCGTAATATCCAAGCTGTCAGAGTAGCATAGCCAGAAGCGTGACATTTTGATAGCAAGGGTGTTACAGATGGCATGGCACGCCTCAAATGGCATTGCACACCAATTTGGTGTGAACAGGAGGCATTGCACGTCCTGTTGTGGCATTGCATGCCAACCCATCTACCTAGCTTTAGGGCTTTAAACTTCATGTGTTTTGCATTGCATGTAGCTCCCTTTGCTTACCTATGAGTGCTGCTTCCTTTGCTACTTGGATTTTCTTCTCTTTTACTTGGATTTTCTTGGAAACACTTATAAAATTTATTAATAGTAAGGAGTATCTCAAATCAATTATTTTAGATGGAAGAAATTATAATTAACTTTATTAAAACATGAAAATAATGCAAGAAAAACTACTAAAGATGCAGACACATTACAACACCAAACTTAAAACTTTACTTGTCCTCAAGTAAAAGAAAACAATTGAACATAGTAATGGAGAATGGAATCTCTTTGAATGCTCATGTCCAATTCAACAGTCCGGTTTTTTCAATAATCTCATTGATCACAAACGGTGTTCTTTTGTCTTAGAGGACCTTGAAATCTTGGAATCCAGAATTTTCATAAACTTAAATTCGAATAATATTATGAGCCTCCTCTTTAAACTTGTTCAATCCTTGAAGTCACTTACTTTATGTTTTTCACGAGGAGAGATATATAAAGTGTTAACTCTAGGCGCTTTGTGTCAAGGCATCTCTTGATTATGAGCTTTCAATCGATAATTCTGGCCAGTTGGCCCAAGTTACCATGTGATAAAGCACCCCTCGGAATTAATTACCCAAGCCTCTCCTTGACACTGTCACACCACAAGCACGTAACTAGGTTTTTCTTTTCCCAGACATCGATGGCCATAGCCTTTTTGAGCTTCTATATGTTTTGTTTCAAGACGACTCTTTATAATGAGATTTCAATCGATAATCCTGAGCCAGTTGGTCCAATTTATAGGGTGATGAAGCACCCATCAGATTTAATATCCCAAGTCTTTCCTTGAAACAATGAACACAACAAGCACATAACTAGGTTCTAGTCATGGGTGATCAGAGCCTTATTGCTTTTTTAAGTCTTTTGATCCTCTGATGTTTGGAGATCTCTCTCTCTCTCTCTCTCTCTCTCTCTCTCTCTCTCTCTCTCTCTCTCTCTTTGTGTGTTTGATTCAAGGATTGCTGGATATTTGAAAGCTTATAATACATCTCTTAACTTTTATTTTATTTATGAACATTCTGTCAACCTTTCTTTCAAGATTACTTTGATACTCTAAGCCCATGAGATATGATCATTCTTTCTTCTGACCACCACTTTTTTTAATAAGACTTCTTTATTGACTCAAATTCCTCCATTAAAGACAACTCTTTTTCATGATTGTTAGAGTGCTCAGAGGATATTACAAGTGGTAAGCTTAAAGAAAGACAAAGTGAACTAAAGAAACAGACATAATGCAAATGAAAAAATATAAGAAAATAAAAATAAAAGAGAGGAAACAAAAAAATGAAAAACTAATCACCATCCACATGTATTACCAGATGCATTATTCATCCTTGTTGCTATCTTTATCCTTGGTCTTAGTCACAATACCAAACTTCGAGTTTGGTCATACAAAAGAATGATGAAGAATATGAAGAAAGAATAAAATGTTGAGTGTTACGTGATAGTGCATGCATGCAAATTTGTTTTTTTTTAATATAAAAATTAGATAAAAATGTAGGAAAAAGATGAAGGATGCATGTAGACGAAGAAGAAAAAAGAGAATAAATATGGAATGAAAAAGTAAAATAAGAGAAATAAACCATGGTTGGGTTGTCTCCCAACAAGCGCTCTCTTATCGTCACTAGCTTGATGTTGAACCTTCTAGGTTGGGGATTGGGATGCTTCACAGTATCTTTCAGTGCCATTTTTCATTGAGTATGCACCATCCAACTTTTTGTTGGCTTTCCTCTTGAGATTTTTAGCCATATCTTTTATCACTGCCCATGCCTCATCCGATGTTCTTTTTTATAAGGAACCTCTAGCCGATGAATCAATTATCATCTTTGAGCCAATTGGATAGGGCATGGTGTGAATTCCTTTTCAATAGTTTCTTGTACCTCTCCTAAGTGTCATGGAGTGGTTCACCCTCTTCGTGGAAAAAGTTGGCAATTGTTTTCCTTAACTACAATAAGTTACCTTCTTTAACCATCTCCTCGTTTTCTTCCAAGAATGAGGTTTCAGAAACTTCTATAGATTTGAGGAGAGATTCCTCTTCAATAACCTCTTGTACCAATAGATCAATTACATCAACTTGCATACAACTTTTTGCTTCATGTAACACCTTCACCACCAGAGTGTCATGCTTCCGGCTATGCCACTCTGATAATGAGGATATTACAACGACTTTTATATACAATCATATAAAGTAGGAGCCTTTACCTAAAATTCTTATTGACTTTTCTTTAAAAAATCGAAAATATTTTTTTATATGTACAAACATGCATATATATACACACACACATCTCAACACATTTACACTTACAAGAATAACCTATACAAGTAACATGCCAATATTACATCCATATATAATTAAAACTAATATCCGTCTTTACAAAAATATAATAATAATGTCGAGAAAAAATGATGAGAAAAAATTGAAGCTCACGGATACCAGCAAGTGCACCGGATCGCTCAAGTAATACCACAGTGAGTGGATATCGTTCCCACGAGGAATAAAGGATTGAGTAAGCAAATCTCAGATTAAATTCCTAATTAGATTAGTAAAACCATATTTGAAGGGGGCAAGATTGTGTCTTCCTGAGAGCTCGAGAATCTTGAAAGCTTGAATTCTTACGAACAGAGAGCTTGAATGTTGATTTAAGATAAGACAGTGATGGTGAGAGTCAAGGACTTCAGAGATATTTATACTTTTGCAGAAATCAAACCTTGTTTACTTATTTTGAAGTTTGCAAAGATTTTTTATGACAAATGTTTGGTAACTGATTTCCAATTCCTTGGTTCCTCGGGTTTTCAAGTATTAATTAGTGGTCAATTAATTAATCAAGAGATTAAACACAAAAATTGATTTAGTTTTCTAATAAGATTTAAAATTAGTCGTTAGGTCGAAATACATGTCACATATTCAATATAGTCCTATCTAGTTAAATCTTTAGAAGAAAAACACAATTTTCAAAAGTTATTCTAATCCGAATTATATGTCACTTATTCAAAATTAGAGTGATTGAAAATCATGCATATGTCACACACTAATTGAACCACTATTCCTAGCCGAATTCAAAGAGTCGTGTGAAAGATTTTTCAAACTATAATTCAAATATTAATTTTTTTCAAAAATAATTCAAAAGAAATTAGCATACCTTTTGATACCACTAATCCAAATGAAGATTAGTTACCCATAGAAAACATAAATAGAGCTCCTAACCCTTTGACAAAGAATTAGTTACCCATGAAAAAGGAAAGAAAATAATGAAAAGAGATTACAGAGGAGCTAAATGTCCATCTTAGTAAACTAGGTTCACTGATTTATATCCTAATTCTAGAATTCAAATTCAAACTAAACTAATCTTATCTTTCAGATAAAAGATCAGCTAACTAATTACTGACTTGTAAATTGAGTTTTGAAATTCTTTTAACTAAAGAGGTGAACTTTGAATTTTTGGATAATTAATTATTAATGATTGGAATAGATTTATAAGACAATCGATAATCACTGTAATTGAAATCAATTGTTTCTTATACGTATCCTCTTATGACAATTCTTAAAACCCTCTATTGAGAACCAGCAAGGACGATGTTCCCACCCCCTATAGATTTTCTTTTTCAGGACGGACGAAGAGTTTAAGAAATTCCTTCTGCGCATCTGATTGGGTTCTATATATATTATAGTTTTCCCTGGCCTTATTATTATATTTTGTAAGAGGGATAGGAGTTGTAATGATATGCATACTTATACTATTTATAAGTTAATTGTATAAAAAGTTTGATATGTTTATATATATATATATATATATATATATATATATATATATATATATATATATATATATATATATATATATGAGGACTGTGATTGATTTTGGTTATACATGCATGCTTGATTAAAATAAAAAGTATTTATGGTTTTCTAAAAAAAACAAACAATGCGATTTCGAGTTAAAGGTTCATATCTTATTATTAAATATATATGGAAGTCATCGTAACATTTTTACTATTAGAGTGGCACAGCCAAAAGTGTGACATTCTGCTAGTAAGGATATTACACTACTTATGCTGCTGCAAGTGCCGAGTGTGGGACATATGTTCATCCGGTGTACACACAAGAGGCTATGTTTAAGGTGTATGAAGTAGAGTCCCCCTTCCCCCTGATACTAGACGAGAAGCTATGGCCAAACTGGTACTGGACACGGTTGTATCCTAATCTCACCATGCATAGGAAAGCAACCAGTAGACCAATTTCCACAAGTTTTCATATCGAAATGGATGAGGCTGGCGCCTAGAGGTATGGGTTATGCAGGAAAACTAGGCATACTTGGAGAGGCTGTCCCAATCAACCCACAGAGGATACCTAACTTTGTTGTGACCATTGAACTGTATTTTTTGCACTAGTTGTGTTGTGTATTTGTATGTGATGCACGGGAATTTGCACAGCACAAATCTGCTTCGGCAAGTGTACCGAATCGTCAAGTAATAACTCACAAGAGTGAGGTCGATCCCACAGGGATTGATGGATTATGCAATTTTAGTGAGGTGATGTATCTAATCAAGCTAACAGTTGATGATTTCAGTGAAATTGAATCAACAAAAAGTAAATTGCTGGAAATTAAAGTGCTGAGAGTAAATTAAAAAATGTAAATGGCAGAAACTTAAAGGGCAAGAAACTAAATAACTGAAACTTAAATGGCAAGAAACTTAAATGAGCTGAAACTTAAATGACATAAAAGTAAAGGCCAGAATGTAAATGGCAATGAAAAGTAAATTGCATGAAATGTAAAAGGGCTTTAGGTGCTGGGAATTAAAGAAAGCAGTAAATTCAAGGTAATTAAATAAAACTCAAGGCAATCAAAATGAAGAATAACAAAGAGAAAGATTCATTAGGGATTGGAGATATCATAATCTATCATGAATCAATGAGTCTCAACTTCATTCTCAATCATATGAAGTAGATCTATGGCGGATTGTAATTAATTGAGTCCTAATTCCTTTGCAACCGAATTTCTTTTAACACAATCAATTTATCAATTCCTTGATCTAATTGTCATGAGAAGAGGTTAAGTGCATCTCTCTTATCCATTAGCCACACAAGTTCTCAAGATCTCAATTCATCCCGAATGGATTGATAAAGAGAATTGTGAGAGATAGAGCTCCAAACTAATTTATATGATCCCCCTTCCGAGGCTCACATAAAAAATCAATGGATCTAAACCCCCTTTCGGAATGAGTAAATCAAATAAGCACGGAAGTTATCTGTTAGCTATAACAAGCGGATTGAGAAGAAGAAGAATTTCATTCATTCATTAGAATTACAATAGAGCTCCTCCCCCTAATGATGTAGGGTTTAGTTCATTATTGCTCAGAAAATCTAAAGAAAAGAAAAGTATATGAAAGTAACTAAGTACAAAGAAAATGACTCAGGGGTTTCCAAATTGGGGTCCCTGCTTTTCAGGCTGTGCCCATTCTTAGGGCAGAATGTTAATCAGGACCTGTGCGTCCACATAGGACATGTGCCCACGCATAGGAGGAAAATCAGCATCTGTGCCCATGCACACACCTGCGCGTCCGCACAGGTACCAGCGCATGCCTCCATTAAAAATGCACGTGACTTGCGATTTTGGGGCTTTCTTGGCCCATTTTTGAAGGCTTGGAGGCTGAAATGGAGGGCTATATAAAGGAGCAACAACACATAACAAAGAGAGCCATCTTAGATTAGGAAATTCTCTCTTAGGGTTTTAATCAGGGTTTGTAGCATTTTATACTTCAAGTTTGATTTTGGATTCTAGCAACTTTCATTGTAAGTATTCCTTTAATTGTCTCTTTTAATACATTGCTTGTTCTATATTTTCTCTTATTTTCATCTCTCTTGTCAATATTTACATAGTCTTGTGGTGCACGAAATTGCAATCACACTTTTGCAACTCCGCACAACTAACCAGCAAGTGCACTGGGTCGTCCAAGTAATAAATCCTTACGCGAGTAAGGGTCGATCGAACAGAGATTGTCGGCTTGAAGCAAGCTATGGTCATCTTGTAAATCTCAGTCAGGCGGATTCAAATGGTTATGAGGTTTTGATAATTAAAAGATAAGTAAAACATAAATTAAAATAAAGGTACTTATGTAATCCATTGGTGGGAATTTCAGATAAGCCTTTGGAGATGCTTTGTTGCTTCTGAACCTCTGCTTTCCTATTGTCTTCATCCAATCATGAGTCCTCCCTTCCATGACAATCCGTATGATCCCCTCAATGAAAATGGTCCAGCTACGGTTTCTGTACGACTAATCAACAGTCAGATTTCTCATCTCGGATTAAAAATACCAGGCACAGCTACCGCATGGCTAATCATCTGTCGGTTCCCACTTGTGTCGGAATAGGATCTCTCTATCCTTTTGCACACTGTCACTGCGGCCAACATTCATGAGTTTGAAGCTCGTCACAGTCATTCCGTCCCAGATCCTACTCGAAATACCACAGACAAGGTTTAGACTTTCCGGATCTCAGGAATGTTGCCAATTATTTCTAGCCTATACCACGACGGTTCTAACCATGCAGACTCGGTCCGTGAATCAGAGACCCAAGAGATTATACTCCAGCTGTCATCTAATGACTATGTTGAATATCATGTAGACCGCTTGTGGTTGTCAGGCACACAGATCTTGGATAAGCGAGTAATGAAGATAGTGGGTTATTGTCACGGGTCACCCGCTTCATTCTGACTTAACTAAATTAAGTACGAGAGCATATCTTAGAGAAGAAGTAGGCATGAATTGAAAGAGAAACAATACTACTTGCATTAGTTCATGAAGAATAACAGAGCTTATCACCTTTATCTATGAGGTGTAAAAACTCCACCATAGAAAATACATAAGAAAAGAAGGTCTAGGCATGGCCGAATGTCCAGCCTCCCAAGTGGCCTAAGATAATTCTCAAAAGCTGCCAGCCTCCTCATACAATAGTAAAAAGTGCTATATATACTAAGCTAGTTACTAGGGTTTACAGAAAATGAGTAACTAAGTGCAGATAGTGCAGAAATCCACTTCCGAGGCCCACCTGGTGTGTGTTTGGGCTGAGCTTTGAAGCTTTCATGTGCATAGGCCATTCTTGGAGTTAAACACCAGCTTGAATGCCAGTTTGGGCGTTTAACTCCAATTCTGGTGCCAGTTCCGGCGTTTTACGCCAGAAAAGTGTCTCTGGTGGGCGTTTGGACGCCAGTTTGGGACATCAAATCTCAGGCAAAGTATGGACTATTATACATTCATGGAAAGATCAAGATGTCTATTTTCCAACGCAATTGAGAGCGTGCCAATTGGGCTTCTGTAGCTCCATAAAATCTACTTCGAGTGCAAAAGGGTCAGAATCCAACAGCATCTGCAATCCTTTCTTAGCCTCTGAATCAGATTTTTGCTCAAGTCCCTCAATTTTAGACAGAAAATACCTAAAATCACAGAAAAACACACAAACTCATAGTAAAGTCCAGAAATGTGATTTTTGCATAAAAACTAATAAAAATATACTAAAAAGTAACTAAAACATACTAAAAACTACCTAAAAACAATGCCAAAAAGCGTATAAATTATCCGCTCATCATCTTGCAATTTTGGATTTCTAGTTGTTTAATTTGATGTTTGATGGCTTTTATATGTTTGTTGAGTTGCTTTTATTGATTTTGATCATTTATGGTTCATAGCTTTCATTAATTTACCAATTTTGCCATGTTTTATGTTTATGCCCTCTATGTGTTTGATGAAATGCCAATTTTGATTATGGGGTAATTTCCACCCCTTGGCTTGGGAAATGAGTATATGGATTACTAGAGCCATAATGTCCAACATTTAGTGATAATTCTTGGATTGTTAGTTGTTATTGTTTCCACTAACGCTAGCTTTTTGTCAACTAGTTTGGTAAGTTAGCTAGGATTTGTGGATTAATGACAACTATGCTCACTTAACTTATCCTTCGATGTTAAGGGTTGACTTAGTGAGATTAATTCATCACAATTGTCATAGTTGTGGTTATGGCAAGGAAGGGATTCCATAACTCATCCCAAGTCAATGTTTCATTTATGTTTTAAATCACATTTTTATCACTTTATAGTCTTACTTGTTTATATTGCATACATAGTTCTTTTATTCCTTTATTAGTTTATTAATTGTAATTTTGCCTTGTTCTTTAATTCCTTTATTGCTTACTTCTTCATTGAAAACACCCCTTTGCTTCTCACAACCAAAATTGTATGCACTTGTTGTCACTAGTTCTTAGAGAGAATGACCCAGGAGTCTAAAAACTCTCGGTTAATATTTGCTTTGATTTGTGACATTATCTTGAATTGAATTTTGATTGAGAGGATCCAATGCCGGTTTGGACTATACTCACAACGGAATTACTGTATCTAGTTTTCCGAATTGGCATAATTCTCATCTATTAAAATTTTGGCGCCGTTGTCGGGGAGCTAGCGTCATGTGTGCTATATTTTGGTTGTTGTAAATATGTCCATAGTGTGAATAGATACTTTTTGGTTGTTTGTTTGCTTTTGTTGATAATTAGGATTTTATTTCTTTTGTCACTTGATGTCTTTAGTTTTTATTTTCCATTTTCTCTAGGAGTTATCACCCTCTTGGTTTGGAGTTTGGTTGTGATCATTTTGTAAGGTTTGATAACTTCAATTGTGGATTGCATCATGGGTTTGGAGCAACAATTTTGGGAGGAGCAACCTCCTCCATATTACAATGAACCATACCCTCCCCAATATGCATACCCAAACCAAGGATATGGTGAATTTCACTATGACTATATCCCTCCACCACTATATACATATAACCCATACCCCAAACATAACCCTCAATCACTATATTTTCAAACACCACACCACCACCACCATACACCTTCTTACATACCACCTCAAGATATTCACCAACATGAATCACCTCCCACATACACAACCTTTCTCCCAAACTATGAACCTCATTCTTCACCCAATGTGAATCTTTCCCACCCTTGACCCAAGACCATCAAGACCTTCAAGCCTTTCTCCAAGAGCAAGAAGGATTCTGAGAGGACACAAGGGCAATTCGTGGCAACCATAGCCAAAGCAGTGAACCGCTTAGTTCTCCTACACTCATCCGATCAAGGTATTCCTCTTGAGGAATGTGGAGGGTCAATTAATGCATGTAGTGAAGAGGAGAATGTGAAACCTCAAGGAAAAGAAGAAGGATTAGAGGTTGAAGTACAACTAAAGGAAGAAAGGGAAGTATGTGAATCAGAGGAGAGAAAAGAGGAATTGAGGGAGGTTGATCAAGATGAGGATTCTATCATTCATGATTTTTTGTCCTCCTTAATCATCCCCTTAATGATCCTAATGAGCCTCTTCCCATTGAGTTTGAGAGGGACATAGAGGTAGACTTCTCACAACCTCCTTGTTATGATTTGAGTGATGGAGAAGAGGAAGTTGGTGAGGAAGTAACTCCGTTACAAGAACACATTGAGTGGGTGGCAATTTCACCTATGAGCTTTATTGGCCCCCACCAATATGCTATCTTGGAAATGGATTACCAACTCAAGGTCCTTCTTGGATTGATACATGGAGGAGAAAGGAGTGTGGGTTGTAAAAAGAATCCAAGGCTCATCAAGAAAGTCAACTTAAGACTTGGAATTCAAGTGGGGTGTAGAGCATAATTGGGTATTTTTGGAAAATGTTGGGTTGCTACAATGGTCAATTGAGGACTTGTTCATCCGGCTTGGAGCATAGAAATCCACAAGAAGGAGAGCAGATACCTCGAATATGGGATCCCGGAGGAGCTTTAAGAGCCAAGCATAGATAGAGATTCAAGGAGGAGTGGAAACACAAGCCACCCTAGCAAGAGTCTCCTCAACAAGTCCAACTTAAGGACTATAAATCAAAGTGCTAGGTGGGAGACACCCCACCATGGTAACATCTTTCCTACCCTTTTCTCTTTGTTTATAGTTTTGATTTCTTGCATTTTAACTTATCTTGGCTTAGCTTAGGTCAGTTTAATTTTGAGTTGGTAGGTTAATTATCATATGGATCATGCATTTATGGATTTTTGGATGTTTTGGGGTTGAATTTTGGATGAGCTAAGGCTTGGCACCTTAGATTTTAAAGAAAAAAATTTTTGGAAAATAGGGCATCTGTGCGTGCGCACGCAACTTCTATTTCTGCGTCCTGTGCGTGCACACCGACCCATGCGTATGCACACTTGTATATGGTGCATAAAATTTTGATCATCAACAATGGCGCCATAAACATGGTGCTCTCAAACGTGAATCACACTTCGTCACAACTCCGCACAACTAACCAGCAAGTACACTAGGTCGTCCAAGTAATACCTTACGTGAGTAAGGGTCGATCCCACGGAGATTATCGGTATGAAGCAAGCTATGGTCATCTTGTAAATCTCAGTTAGGCGGGTTCTAATGATTATGATGGTTTTCGAATATAAGGATAAATAAAGCATAAAATAGAGATAGAGATACTTATGTAAATCATTGATGGGAATTTCAAATAAGCGCATGAAGATACTGTGTTCCTTCTGAATCTCTGCTTTCCTACTGCTTCCATCCAATCATTCTTACTCCTATCCATGGCAAGCTGTATGTTGGGGGATCACCGTTGTCAATGGCTACGTCCTTCCTTTCAGTGAAAATGGTCCAGGTGCGTTGTCTCCACACGGCTAATCATCTGTCGGTTCTCGATCATGTTGGAATAGAATCCAGTGATTCTTTTGCGTCTGTCACTACGCTTAACACTCGCGAGTTTGAAGCTCGTCACAGTCATCCCTTCCAAGATCCTACTCGAAATACCACAGACAAGGTTTAGACTTTCCGGATCTCAGGAATGGCCGCCAATAATTCTAGCTTATACCACGAAGACTCCGATCTTTCGGAATGGAGGCTAAGAGATACACACTCAATCTTAAGTAGAACGGTAGTGGTTGTGAGTCATATGTTCATAGGTGAGAATAATGATGAGTGTCACGGATCATCACATTCATCAGGTTGGAGTGCGAGTGAATATCTTAGAACAAGAATAAGCTTGAATTGAATAGAAAATAGTAGTACTTTGCATTAAAACTTGAGGTACAGCAGAGCTCCACACCTTAATCTATGGTGTGTAGAAACTCCACCGTTGAAAATACATAAGTGATAAGGTCTAGGCATGGCTGAATGGCCAACCCCCATGAAGGTCTAAAATTGCATACACTGATTAAAAATCAATCAAAAGACTCTGAATACAATAGTAAAAAGTTATATTTATACTAAACTAGTTACTAGGGTTTACAGAAATAATTCTAAGTGCAGAAATCCACTTCTGGGGCCCACTTAGTGTGTGCTTGGGCTGAGCTTGAGCTTTACACGTGCAGAGACTTCTCTTGGAGTTAAACGCCAAGTTGTAATGTGTTTTTGGCGTTTAACTCTGGTTTGTGACGTGTTTTTGGCGTTTTACTCAAGAATGCAGCATGGAACTGGCGTTGAACACCAGTTTGCGTCATATAAACTCGAATCAAGTATGGAGTATTATATATCGCTGGAAAGTCCTGCATGTCTACTTTCCAACACAACTGAGAGCGCGCCATTTGGAGTTTTGTAGCTCTAAAAAATCTATTTCGAGTGCAGAGAGGTCAAAATCCAACAGCATCTGTAGTCCTTTTTCAGCCTCCTATCAGATTTTTGCTCAGGTCCCTCAATTTCAGCCAGAAAATATCTGAAATCACAGAAAATCACACAAACTCATAGTAAAGTCCAGAAATGTGAATTTTTCATCAAAACTAATAAAAACATCCCTAAAAGTAGCTAGATCCTACTAAAAACTGCCTAAAAACAATGCCAAAAAGCGTATAAATTATCCGCTCATCAGTATACATGGCCACTTTTTAGAGCGCTCGCACCTTTTGTGCGTGCGCATCCCTATGTTCTTGCACCTTGTGCATGCGCACGTGGTTGTGCCTACCATGCAACCTTCTTTCTTGCTCTCTCTGCGGCCGCACAGGCTTGTGCATCCGCACGACAACTTGCAACCACTCTGGTGGGAGCGTTGGCACAGCCTGTGCACGTGAACCCCAACCCTTTTCGTTCCTGTGCGCGCACATGTATCTATGTGCATACGCACACATGATCCTTGTTAAAAAAAAAGTGTTCTGTGCCTGCGCACGCACATGTCCTTACTTCCTTTCTATCTGGAGCACTCGCACACTTGGTGCGAGCGCACACCCACCCTGTCCCGCTTGGTGTGCATACGCACACATACTTGTACGTACGCACAAGTGCTGTCATAACTAGAAAATGGCTTAATACAGACAGATTTACAGACAGATTTGGTCTATATTACAGACGAATTTTTGGTTTTCGACGAAATTACCGACGGATTTTGTCCCTCTGTAAAAGCTTAGTCGGAAATTATTTACCGACAGATTTTTTTCCGTCGGAAAATTACCGACGGATTTTTACCAGTTACCGACGAATTTTCCCTCTGTAAATTCTCCATCCATTTCCCTAAAACGACGAACTTTCTGACGAATTTTCCGTCTGTAATTACAGATGGATTTTTCGATGGCTTTTCTATCAGTAATTACAGACGAATTTTTTGATGGATTTTTCGTCTATAATTACAGACAGATTTTCTGACAGATTTTCTGTCTATAACTTGAACCTTGGAAAATCATCTCACACTATGATCACAGACAGAAAATTCGCCTGTAAATCCGTCGGTAAAGTAAAATAGAAATTTTTTTAAATATTTCCATTGCAAAATGAATAGTTTAGGTTTATTTTTTAAATTTCCTCCATCAAACACACTATAAATTGAAAAAAAAAGAGGCAAAAAATCATATAGATAAACATAATATTCATTACATGATACCTATAAAATTGGATGTTATTTTTCAACATCATTGGCAAATATCTCACTATCTCAATAAAAAGATACCCAAAAAATAAACCATTGACAGAACTATAACTATTTACATTACTCATTGACACTACTAGTTCCTTCATTTTCAACAATTTAAACAAACAAGATTTTATATTCATCCTATTCCTTTTAGATTGCATGATGGTGACTTGCTCAGAGCCATTGACAAATACACCTCCTCGATCTCCTTGTGGTTGTGTGTGGCCACTTCAAGTTAAACTCCACATCAGCATTACAATATACAAGTTCTTCCCTTTGGTTTTCAAGCTAGCTGAGGAAATTACAGCCAGTCTTTTGTTGAGTCGCAACCAGGTTCGCATTGTTGGAGTAATGCAGCAAATCATCAACTAGAGAAAACCACTGTTCTCTTAAATTTTGTGCCTCAAGGAGTTAACTTTGACGATACAACAGCATTCTTGATATACAAGAAATTCTGGCACAAAGAAATTCTCACTGATGCTTCCCTTTTTGGCACAAGAAATTCTGGCACAAAGAAAATCTAATGGCTTATTCAACCAGAAAAAGAATTTATTTCAAGGTACCTAATTACTGTGAAATCTTAAAAACCAAATCCTTATGACATTGATTAATGAAAATAATGAGATAATATTCTATATATTTTATTTATTTTAATCAGCAAAAGGAAGAAAACATAGTTTGTATTGACACAGCTCTCTTCTTTATTTATAGAGTTTGCTGATATAGAAGCTGTCACAAAGCAGAGTTTCAAAAATTCATCCTTCTAAATGGTCTTCACACACATATCACAATTATACTAATATTTGGCAACTGAATTTGCCTTTCAATTGAAGGGCACAATATAGATTTACCTCAACAAGGACCTTTGCCTTCTTTGATTTAAGATCAACAGAATCCTTTTAAGAAGGTATATGAACATCAGTAACAAATATTGTTAGGCTATAAGAAAGAAATAGTTATGTATAAACAACAGCAATTATAAACCATGACCATTTATTTCTACAGTTTCCTTTTGCAAGTAACAGAGTAAAATAACTAACCTGTCAGTTACAACAACCTTTCTTCTCATTCTACAATGTGTTCTGTTAAAATCATAGAAGTCAGAACAAAGTCAAGATATTGATAACCTACACCTGAATCCACTTAAGAGAATCCACTTAAGACTATGTAACTTTATTGATAACCTCAAAACGCCTATATATGAACACATTTACACTTTTTTGCCGTTGAGCAAAATGAAGACCATCATAATATGTTCCTTATTATCACAATGTGCATATATAATATACAAGTAACTTCCCTAGTATTAACGTGTAGGAAATAATGGTTAGATTCAAACATGACCATTGATGGCATATTTATAGTTAATCAAGCATTAAATCACTACAATGACAATATCTGTTGAGTTACTCTTTCCTGTAGATATCAAAATCATGTTAAGGGCTGACTATGATGCTCAACACTAACCTGAAAATTGGAAACTAAAAGCCCTTTATCACAGGTTGAAGCTTATCAAATCCATTTATGTTTTCCTTCACCAAATTTCAAAAAAATGAACCAACAAAAAGTAGAATAAAAATTTGAACCTCTATCTGAGCACCTAGGTTAGTGTCAAAAATCTGGTATCGCTTTTTAACAAGCTGAGCATGGGAACCATCCTTTGATCCAGTATAATATAATGGAAATTAAAAAGAAAAAATTAGTATGATTTATGAGTGAAGTTTTGACATGGAGTCTCTAAATCTAAATTAGAAAAATATTCATAAATAGGTGTAAGCAATGGCACCTCAATTAACTTAGCAGTATTCTTGAATCCACGAGCCATTGTGTCAATTCCAACAATGTGAGCTATGAACAAGTCTTCCAACATATGTGCTTTCTCTCTGCCTAAATTATTTGGAAGAGAAAAGGATTAAGTTGGAACTATTCGGATTAGTATACACTATTTCATAGTTTGTATCTGTGCATAGATACTGTTTCATGACTTAACTGGAATGCTGCCACACTTTTGCATCTCAATGAAAAATTCTTTAGTATTTTATGACAAGAAAATAAAAAGAAACAAGATTTATTACCACATATAATTTTGGCGTGAAGTTTAGCATCCAATAAGATGTTGCTGGCTTTTATATCTCTTTGAATTATCCTAGTTTTTGAATTTTCATGCAGGTAAACCAATCCTTCAGCTGTCCCAATGATAATGTCATATCTCTTCTCCCAGTTTAGTTCTCTTCCCTTGACTCTATCTAAAACAAGAGATTGGGTAATATTATCCTTTCATCAGGTACAAAATAAGTTTCTCACAATATTAGAAGAGTAATACAATTTCATCATGATATGCAATAATTGAGACAGATGGTTCAAGAAAGAAGTGTTTACTAGATTTGGTGAAGGAAGAAAATTTGCGGAAGTCGGTGGAGAATTGCACCAATTCCCACAAGCAGTTTGAGAACAAGCTTTCATAATTTAAGCAGACTTTTGGTGCAGTGAAGCGCCAGGTTGAGGAGTTGTTGTCTAACAGGGAATTCTTATCCATGAAGACCCTAGAACAAGATATAAAAGAACATCTGAGATATATAAATGAACAAAAGAATATCATGCAATCTCTGAGGTTAGCATTCTCTTACTCTTCAGCTTTATTTGAAATGTTTAGGCACTGTTTATTACTCAGGAAGCATCTAGGTAAAATTGTGCTATATCCCTTTACTTGTCCAACTCCATCCTTGCTTTCTCCAACACTTTTGGATGGTTTAACAGATTCGACAATGCCCATTCTATTGTTATAGCCGAAGTATCTGTTCCAGTCACCATCATGGCCTACACCCATGCAAACGGAATAATAATGATTATAGATTCAAGCAATAACACTTGAGATTTCAAATTTAAACTGTTTAACATAACATATGCTAATCTCTTAATTATCATTTTTAATCATCAATTAATGGGCAAAGAATAGATGACTGACCATGATAAGCCCTTCGATAATTTGATGGTGTAATACTCTGGCTGAGATTCTTGAAAGGAGAGCAAGTGATCTATCATGGTGTTTGAACTTTCCTTCTTGCTTCTATGCTCATTGATCAGCCCTTGGAATAGAACATCCATCTTCTCACCAATCATTTAGAGTTTTCTATTATCACGACTGAAATCGAACCACCAAACCACATTAAGTTCTTGAGAAATATATACATCCATGAGCCAAAAGACAAACAGAAGCACCTGGTTTGTTTGTCGTCATCAAAATCAAAATCAAATTAAAACATATTAATAAAATGAAGACTAAATTGGGTTATCTACTTGGCTAATTACTTGACCATGACTTTGATGAGCGGATAATTTGTACGCTTTTTGGCATTGTTTTTAGTATATTTTTAGTAGTTTGAGTTGAGTTTTTAGTATATTTTTATTAGTTTTTAGTTAAAATTCACTTTTCTGGACTTTACTTTGAGTTTGTGTGTTTTTCTGTGATTTCAGGTATTTTCTGGCTGAAATTGAGGGACCTGAGCAAAAATCTGATCCAGAGACTGAAAAGGACTGCAGATGCTGTTGGATTCTGACCTCCCTGCACTCGAAGGGGATTTTCTGGAGCTACAGAAGCCCAATTGGCGCGCTCTCAATGGCGTTGGAAAGTAGACATCCTGGGCTTTCCATCAATATATGATAGTCCATACTTTGCCCAAGATTTGATGGCCCAAACCGGCGTTCAAAGTCACCTTCAGAATTCCCAGCGTTAAACGCCGGAACTGGCACCTAAATGGGAGTTAAACGCCCAAACTAGCATAAAAGCTGGCGTTTAACTCCAAGAAGAGTCTCTACACGAAAATGCTTCATTGCTCAGCCCAAGCACACACCAAGTGGGCCCGGAAGTGGATTTTTATGTCATTTACTCATCTCTGTACACCCTAGGCTACTAGTTTTCTATATATAGGACCTTTTACTATTGTATTTTAATCATCTGATCTTTGGAACCTTTTTCTTTAGATCTTTTGATCACTTTGGGAGGCTGGCTATTTGGCCATGCCTAGACCTTGTTCTTATGTATTTTCAACGGTGGAGTTTCTACACACCATAGATTAAGGTGTGGAGCTCTGCTGTACCTCGAGTATTAATGCAATTACTATTGTTCTTCTATTCAATTCCGCTTGATCTTTGTCCAAGATATCACTTGTTCTTCAACTTGATAAATGTGATGATCCGTGACATTCATCATCATTCTCACTTATGAACAAAGTGACTGACAACCACTTCTGTTCTACAAGCAATAAGGCTCTAGTGAATATCTCTTTGATTCCTGATACACGATGCATGGTTGATCGCCTGACAACCGAGTGCTCGCCTGACAACCGAGCCAGCCATTCCGTGAGATCAGAGTCTTCGTGGTATAGGTGAGAACTGATGGCGGCATTCAAGAGAATCCGGAAGGTTTAACCTTGTCTGTGGTATTCTGAGTAGGATTCAATGATTGAATGACTGTGACGTGCTTCAAACTCCTAGCAGGCGGGGCGTTAGTGACAGATGCAAAAGAATCACTGGATTCTATTCCGGCCTGACCGAGAACCGACAGCTGATTAGCCTATGCTGTGACAGAGCATAGGAACGTTTTCACTGAGAGGATGGGAGGTAGCCACTGACAACGGTGAAACCCTTGCATAAGCTTGCCATGGAAAGGAGTAAGAAGGATTGGATGAAGACAGTAGGAAAGCAGAGAGACGGAAGGGAAGGCATCTTCATACGCTTATTTGAAGCTCTCACCAATGATATACATAAGTACCTCTATCTTTATCTTTATGTTTCATTCATCATCTATACCCAATTGAGTCTGCCTGACTAAGATTTACAAGGTGACCATAGCTTGCTTCATACCAACAATCTCCGTGGGATCGACCTTTACTCGCGTAAGGTTTATTACTTGGACGACCCAGTGCACTTGCTGGTTAGTTGTGCGAAGTTGTGTAGTGATCACGATTTCGCGCACCAAGTTTTTGGCGCCGTTGCCGGGGATTGTTTTGTGTATGGACAACTGACGGTTCATCTTGTTGCTTAGATTAGGTATTTTTCTTCAGAGTTCTTAAGAATGAATTCTAGTGTTTCATGATGATCTGCTGAAATCTGGCTGGCTAAGAAGCCATGTCTAATCTTATTGGACCGAGTTTTCAACTTATCATCACAAGAGCTTGTTGATCTCTATCAATCTTGTTATTGGAGCAATGATCTGCTAAGGCTTGGCTGGCCATTGGCCATGTCTAGTGTTTTGGACCGAAGCTTTCCTTGAAAGCTTGGCTGGCTGTGAAGCCATGTCTAATTCCTGGACCAGAGTCTTAGACTAGCATTGCAATGATTCCTGGAATCCAAATTAAGAATTCTGAAACCTTTATTTTCCATTTTCATATAATTTTCGAAAAAGCACAAAAAAAAATTACAAAACCATAAAAACCAAAAAAATATTTTATGTTTCTTGTTTGAGTCTAGTGTCTAATTTTAAGTTTGGTGTCTTGCATGCATTGTTTATTTGATCTTGGTTCTATTTTCAAGTCAATAGTACAGGGAACTGAAGATTCAGAACATGCAGCAGAGGAATTACACAGAAAAAGCCGGGCGTTCAAAACGCCCAGTGAAGAAGGACAGACTGGCGTTTAAACGCCAGCTAGGGTACCTGGTTGGGCGTTTAACGCCTAAAAGGGTAGAGTTTTGGGCGTTAAACGCCAGAGTGTGCACCATTCTGGGCGTTTAACGCCAGGATGGCACAAGGGGGAGGATTTTGTTTTCAAATCAATTTTTTTTTCAAGTTTTCAAAGTTTTTCAAAATCAAATCTTTTTCAAATCATATCTTTTCAATCAAATGTTTTCAAAATCAATTCCTTTCCTTTTTCAAAGATACTTGCTAACAATTAATGATTTGATTGAACAATTCAAGTATGTTGCCTTTTCTGTTGAGAAAGGTTTAATGTTTGAATCATATCTTTTCTTGTTAGGCAAGTCATTAATTTTTCAAATCAAATCTTTTTAAACTGTTTTCAAAATCATATCTTTTTAAAATCATAACTTTTCAATCATATCTTTTTAATCACATCTTTTTTAAAATAGTTTTCAATCAAATTTTTTTAATTTCTAATTTCAAAATCTTTTTCAAAAATCACTTTACTTCTTTCCCACTTTTGTTTTCGAAAATCAATTAGTGTTTTTCAAAATGTTTTCAAAATCTTTTACTTAATTTTCGAAAATTACTTCCCTTCTTCTCACATCCTTCTATTTGTGGACTAACACTATTCCTTAATGCAAAATTCGAACTCCATCTTCTTTGATAAGTTCGAATTTTCTACTTCTGCCTTCTATTTTTCTTTTCCTCTGACACCTCAAGGAATCTCTATACTGTGACATAGAGGATTCCATATTTTCTTGTTCTCTTCTCTTTCATATGAGCAGGAACAAAGACAAAGGCATTCTTGTTGAAGCTGACCCTGAACCTGAAAGGACCCTGAAGCGAAAGCTAAAGAGAAGCTAAGACACAACTCTCTGTAGAGGACCTAACAGAAATCTTCAAGGAAGAAGAACCCATGGCAGCCGAGAACAACAACAATGCAAGGAAGGTGCTGGGTGACTTTACTGCACCTACTCCCGACTTCTATGGGAGAAGCATCTCTATCCCTGCCATTGGAGCAAACAATTTTGAGCTTAAGCCTCAATTAGTTTCTCTAATGCAACAGAATTGCAAGTTCCATGGACTTCCATTGGAAGATCCTCATCAGTTTTTAGCTGAATTTTTGCAAATCTGTGACACTGTCAAGACTAATGGGGTTGACCCTGAGGTCTACAGACTTATGCTATTCCCTTTTGCTGTAAGAGACAGAGCTAGAATATGGTTAGACTCACAACCTAAAGAAAGCCTGGACTCATGGGAAAAGCTAGTCAATGCCTTTTTGGCAAAGTTCTTTCCACCTCAAAAATTGAGTAAGCTTAGAGTGGAAGTCCAAACCTTCAGACAGAAGGATGGAGAATCCCTCTATGAAGCTTGGGAAAGATACAAACAATTGATCAGAAAGTGCCCCTCTGACATGCTTTCTGAATGGAGCATCATAGGTATTTTCTATGATGGTCTATCTGAACTGTCCAAGATGTCTTTGGATAGCTCTGCTGGAGGATCTCTTCATTTGAAGAAGACGCCTACAGAAGCTCAAGAGCTAATTGAAATGGTTACAAATAACCAATTCATGTACACTTCTGAAAGGAATCCTGTGAACAATGGAACAAGTCAGAAGAAAGGAATTCTTGAGATTGATACTCTGAATGCCATTCTGGCTCAGAATAAGATATTGACTCAACAAGTCAATTTGATTTCTCAAAGTCTGTCTGAAATGCAAAATGCACCAAGCAGTACTAAGGATGCTTCATCTGACGAAGAAGCTTATGATCCTGAGAACCCTTCAATGGAAGAGGTGAATTACCTAGGAGAACCCTATGGAAACACCTATAATTCTTCATGGAGAAATCATCCAAATTTCTCATGGAAGAATCAAGAGAGACCTCAACAAGGTTTCAACAACAATGGTGGAAGAAACAGGTTTAGCAATAGCAAGCCTTTTCCATCATCTTCTCAACAACAGACAGAGAATTCTAAGCAGAACTCCTCTGACTTAGCAACCATGGTCTCTGATCTAATCAAAACCACTCAAAGTTTCATGACTGAAACAAGGTCCTCCATTAGGAACTTGGAGGCACAAGTGGGACAGCTGAGCAAGAAAGTTACTGAACTCCCTCCAAGTACTCTTCCAAGCAACACAGAAAAAAATCCAAAAGGAGAGTGCAAGGCCATCAACATGGCCGAATTTGGAGAGGAAGGAGAGGAAGTGAACGCCACTGAGGAAGACCTCAATGGGCGTGTACTGACCTCCACTGAGTTCCCCAATGAGGAACCATGGGAATCTGAGGCTCAGAATGAGACCATAGAGATTCCATAGGACTTACTTCTGCCTTTCATGAGCTCTGATGAGTATTCTTCCTCTGAAGAGGATGAGTATGTCTTTGAAGAGCAAGTTGCTAAATACCTTGGAGCAATCATGAAGCTAAATGACAAGTTATTCAGAAATGAGACTTGGGAGAATGAACCTCCTTTGCTCACCAAAGAACTGGATGACTTGTCTAGGCAGAAATTACCTCAAAAGAGACAAGACCCTGGGAAGTTTTCAATACCTTGCACCATAGGCACCATGACCTTCAAGAAGGCTCTGTGTGACTTAGGGTCAAGTGTAAACCTCATGCCTCTCTCTGTAATGGAGAAGCTAGGGATCTTTGAGGTGCAAGCTGCAAGAATCTCACTAGAGATGGCAGACAATTCAAGAAAACAAGCTCATGGACTTGTAGAGGATGTTTTGGTGAAGATTGAAGACCATTACATCCCTGCTGATTTCATAGTCCTAGAGACTGGGAAGTGCATGGATGAAACCATCATCCTTGGCAGACCATTCCTAGCCACAGCAAAGGCTGTGATTGATGTTGATGGAGGTGAACTGATCATTCAAGTGAATGAAGAATCCTTTGTGTTTAAGGCTCAAGGATATCCCTCTGTCACCATGGAGAGGAAGCATGAAGAGCTTCTCTCAAATCAGAGTCAAGCAGAGCCCCCACAGTCAAACTCTAAGTTTGGTGTTGGGAGGCCACAACCAAACTCTAAGTTTGGTGTTGAACCCCCACATTCAAACTCTAAGTTTGGTGTTGGGAGGTTCCAACATTGCTCTGAGTATCTGTGAGGCTCCATGAGAGCCCTCTGTCAAGCTACTGACATTAAAGAAGCGCTTGTTGGGAGGCAACCCAATGTTATATTTTATCTATTTTCTTTTGTTATTTTATGTTTTTTGTAGGTTGATGATCATAAAAAGTCACAAAATCAATTGAAAAAGCAAAAACGGAATGAAAAACAGGAAGAAAAACAGCACACCCTGGAGGAAGAACCTACTGGCGTTTAAACGCCAGTAAGGCTAGCAGGTGGGCGTTTAACGCCCAGTCTGGCACCATTCTGGGCATTTAACGCCAGAAAGGGGCACCAGACTGGCGTTAAACGCCAGGAAAGGGCAAGAACCTGGCGTTAAACGCCAGAAATGGGCACCAGCCCGGCGTTTAACGCTAGAATTGGCTCAAAACGTGATTTTGAATGCCATTTGGTGCAGGGATGACTTTTCCTTGACACCTCAGGATCTGTGGACCCCACAGGATCCCCACCAACCCCACCACTCTCTCTTCTTCACCCATTCACCAATCACCTCAACACCTCTTCCCCAAAAACCCTTCACCTATCAAATCCCATCTTTCTCTCACCACTCACATCCATCCTTCATAAAACCCCACCTACCTCACCCTTCAAATTCAAACCACTTTCCCTCCCAAACCCACCCATACATGACCGAACCATGAACCCCCCTCTCCTATATAAACCCTTCTTCACCCCTTCATTTTCACACAACCTAAACACCACTTCTCCCTCTCTTTGGCCGAACACAAAGCCATTCCCTTCTTCCTCATTTCTTCTTCTTCTACTCTCTTCTTTCTTCTTTTACTCGAGGACGAGCAAACCTTTTAAGTTTGGTGTGGTAAAAGCATTGCTTTTTGTTTTTCCATAACCATTTATGACATCCAAGGCCGGAGAAACCTCTAGAAAGAGGAAAGGGAAGGCAAAAGCTTCCACCTCCGAGTCATGAGAGATGGAGAGATTCATCTCAAGGGTGCATCAAGACCACTTCTATGAAGTTGTGGCCTTGAAGAAGGTGATCCCCGAGGTCCCTTTTTCACTCAAAAAGAGTGAATATCCGGAGATCCGACATGAGATCCG